>NC_034179.2:13558265-13620765 GCF_002021735.2 Oncorhynchus kisutch | reverse complement strand
CATTTTGTGGTGTTTCAGCCTGATATATGTTTCTCACCCATCCACAAACAATACCCCAAAATGACAAATAGAAAACATGTTTCTAGAAATTTTAGTAAATGTATTGAAAATGAAACACAGAAATAACTAGTTTACATGTTGAGGGAGAGGTTGTTGTCCTGGCACCACATGGCCAGGTCTCTGACCTCCTTCCTATAGGCTGTCTTGTTGTTGTCGTCGGTGATCAGGCCTACCACTGTCGTGTCATCGGCAAATTTAATGATGGTGTTGGAGTCGTGCAGTCATGAGTGAACAGGGAGTACAGGAGGGGGCTGAGCACGCACCCCTGAGGGGCCCCTGTGTTGAGGATCAGCGTGGAGGATTTTTATTTATTTATTATAGCTTTATTTAACTAGGCAAGTCAGTTAAGAACAAATTCTTATTTTCAAGGCCCTCAATGATGGCCTAGGAACAGTGGGTTAACTGCCTGTTCAGGGGCAGAACGACAGATTTGTACCTTGTCAGCTCGGGGATTTGAACTTGCAACCTTTCGGTTACTAGTTCAACGCTCTAACCACTAGGCTACCCTGCCGCCCCTGATGTGTTGCTACCTACCTTCACCACCTGGGGGTGGCCCGTCAGGAAGTCCAGGATCCAGTTGCAGAGGGAGATGTTTAGTCACAGGGTCCTTAGCTTAGAGATGAGCTTTGAGGGTACTATGGTGTTGAACGCTGAGCTGTAGTCAATAAATAGCATTCCCACATAGGTGTTCCTTCTGTCCAGGTGGGAAAGGGCAGTATGGATTGTAATAGAGACTGCATCATCTGTGGATCTGTTTGGGCGGTATGCAAATTGGAGTGGATCTAGGGTTTCTGGGATGATGGTGTTGATGTGAGTCATGACCAGACTTTCGAAGCACTTCATGTCTACAGACGTAAGTGCTACGGGTCGGTATTCATTTAGGCAGGTCACCTTAGTGTTCTTGGGCACAGGCACTATGGTGGTCTGCTTAAAAAATGTTGGTATTATTGACTCGGTCAGGGGAGAGGTTGAAAATGTCAGTGAAGACACTTGCTAATTGGTCAGCGCATGCTTGCAGTACACATCCTGGTAATCCGTCTGGCCCTGCTTCCTTGTGAATGTTGACCTGTTTTAAGGTCTTACTCACATTGACTGCGGAGTGCGTCATCACACAGTCTTCCGGTACAGCTGGTGCTCTCATGCATATTTCAGTGTTATTTGCCTCGAAGCGAGCATAGAGTAGTTTAGCTCGTCCGGTAGGCTCGTGTCATTGGGAAGCTCTCGGCTGTGCTTCCCTTTGTAGTCTGTAATGGTTAGCAGGCCCTGCCACATCCGACGAGCGTCAGAGCCGGTGTAGGACGACTCGATCTTAGCCGTGTAATGCCGTGTATTGACGCTGTTTGTATGTGTTGGGTACAGAGATGAGGTAGTCATGCAAAAATCATGTTAAACACTATTATTCCACACAGAGTGAGTCCATGCTACGTATTATGTGACATGTTATGCAAATTTGACTCATGAACTTATTTAGGCTTGTCATAACAAAGGGGTTGAGTCCCATGGAACATGATTCCACTTTGACGGCCAGTAAAAAAAGAGAATGTTATCCATTTGAAATACAGGCTGTAACACAACGAAATGTGGAAAACACAATGGGTGTGAATCAGTGGTGGTTCTAGATCATTTCAACTGGGGGGGCCAGGCTGGGGCCAGCTGTACTGTTAGAGGGACCAGTTACATTAGACGTTATTGTTGTCGTATCGGTTTCTTCATATCAGATTATGATGTCATGCTGTGGGCCAAAAACTCCATCCCACCTGAACAGGCTGAAATTCCAGTAATTATTTCCACCAATTGTTTTCCTCTTACACTAAAAGGACATTCGCAATTTCAGATTGTTAGTTATTTCGACCTCACAGTGTGGAAATATCTGTCAAAAAAAACGGTCAAAAAAAGTTGTCTCATACCCCCTCAGACAAGTTGTTTCCATTCCTGCCCAGTGTTTATATATTGTTTATATTGAGGGGCTGTTCTGGATCTTACACCAACTCTGAATCTGACCATGTTATATTGTTAACTTTGAACAGCTGGAGTTTTCACCTGCAATACAAGAACCCAGCCCAGGGGGTCAATACATTACATTCCAAACATTCTAGAACACACTCAACATTCTAGAACACTTAAAACAGTTTATGTGACAAAATTAAACAAAACAGACTATACAAAAGAGAACAGACAAATTACTAAGAGAATACCAGCGTATTACTGTAAATATATGACACATTGTCTGTCTGTCTCTCCCCCTCCCTCAACAGGTTTCAAGTGGTTCGGGAGTCTCTCCAACCTATCCTTTCGGCGTGGATCATCGTCAGACAAATCTCCCTCCAAGTCTGACGGGGGCAGCGCTCTGGATGTGGTATCCTCCCCCGACGCCGCGGAGACGTCTGTTGACGACATGGATATGACTCGTCCGCGCACCTCCAGCTACGCCCGCTCCAGCGACAACTACACCCACATGGGCACCTTGCCCCGCCTCCTCCTCAGGAAGAGAGACAAGAGTGGGAATTCTGTGAAAGGAGGAACCAAGAAGGGGGCGGGGCTGGGCAGGAGTCAGAGCCAGCGGCCGGGAGGGGACCATGTCTGTAGCTCTCCCCTTCTCACAGCTCTATCTAGCAAGCCTGGCTCCAGACAGGACGAGTCTGGCGCCAGACAGGACGAGCCTGGCTCCAAACAGGACCAGCCTCCCTCACCTCTATCCAGCCAGGCTGCTCCTGGTCCAAAGACCCTACAGGCCCAGGGGCTGCCTCCCATCCCCAGAGGGGGATCACTCAGTAGAAGTAAACACAAAGACCCACACGCTCACTGTGAGGAAGGAAAACCACAGACAAGTCAGCTAATGTCAGCTCAGGCTGTGGGGTCTGCTTCCTCCTCTACCGCCTCGTCACTTGTCTGTGATGACGTCCCTGAAGGAAACACAGTCACCACTGATCAGGGTGTTCCATCTCCAGATACAGCATCAACTGGTGGGGCCAGAAGGAATCTTCCTTCTGTTCCTGGTCAGTCAGTTCCCATGTCCTCACAGAGCCAGGTGAACATTCAGACAGAAGAGCCATCTCCAACCCCTAAGGTTCCTAAGAAATCCCTGCCTGGGACCCAGGTCACCCAGCATTGTGAGGAGGGCTTCCCCAGGGAGAGAGCTGATAACCTAGGGACAGACAGTAACTCCAGCTCCCTGCCTGAGACGTCCTCCTGTGGTTCTAGTGGAAGAGACCTTCAGAGAGAAACTCATCCTGGTGAACCTGTGAACAGGTGAGAGTAAAACCATTTATTGAATTTCAACCAAAACTGCCATTGTGGGATGTGATAAAACTGCTCCACTGTTTGTAATGCAGCTCAGCATAATCAGTATCCCTGATTGGTTACTTTCTCATAGATAGAAGCTTCTATGAGAGGGAGGGAAAGCATGACTAATTTGAGTTGCCTCAGCCCATTCTTCAAGGAGTCCAACCTGAGGATCTGTGTCTAATGATGTACAGTGCCTCTGTGTGGATGCCTCTGTGTGGATGCCTCTGTGTGGATGCCTCTGTGTGGATGCCTCTGTGTGGATGCCTCTGTGTGGATGCCTCTGCGCGGACAGACTGATGACCAGGTTTTATAGTTTGTTTATGAAGGTCACAGACTGTAAAATGTCAGAAGTAAGTTCCCCTGGCCTTTAAAAGAAAATAGTGTGCCTGACTTTTCCGAGGACATTCAGCAGAGATGTCTTGGGTCTGGGTATTTCACTGCTAGTATGAAGAAGAGTCACAGTGAGTGGCAGTATCGAGGAACCTGTGGGCATATGTCACAGTGAGTGGCAGTATCGAGGAACCTGTGGGCATATGTCATAGTGAAACTGAGTTCCTTGGAGTATAACGATTTTCTCTGAAGAGCTACATTTTCCAATGTGGAACAACATATTCGACTTCTTTACAGGCATCAAATCAAATAAAACGCTATCAAAAAGATCACATCTCTTACAAGCTTGTAGCGTCATACCCAATAAGACTCAAGGCTGTAATCACTGCCAATGGTGCTTTAACAAAGTACTGAGTAAAGGGTCTGAATACTTATGTAAATGTGATATTTTCATTTTTTTATTTTTTATTATATTTCAGTTTTTTTTCTTTCTTCTAAAACCAGTTTTTGCTTTGTCATTATGAGGTACTGTGTGTTGATTGATGAGGGGGAAGAAATAAATTGAATACATTTTAGAAAAAGGCTACAACTTATCAAAATGTGGAAAAAGTCAAGGGGTCTGAATATTTTCTGAATGCACTGTACCTACTTATTAACAATATTAACAAGAGGTTTTCTTACTTTACAAAAATAAATTTAACAATATTTTAAGACAATTAAATACTCTACCAACAAAAAAGCTGTTCAAATTATAAATGTGAGGATATCCCTTAAGGCATTTGTGTAATGTGTTATTGTACCCTCTAGCCCTGCCAATAGCCTAGTGCCGCCCTAGCCCAACTGTCCTTTGTATACTAATTATATATTAAATCAAATGGTTTTATTTTTTTATTAAGAAAGATTTGCTAAATAAACTCAAGATAAAATAGTAACACAATAAAATAACAATAATATACAAGGTACCAGTAGAGTCCATTTGCAGGGGTACTGGTTAATCGAGGTACATGAGGTACATGTAAGGCTCTGGTACATGAGGTCCATGTAAGGCTCTGGCACATGAGGTGCATGAGGTACATGTAAGGCCCTGGTACATGATGTACATGTACTGATATGGCACATGAGGTACACGAGGAACGTGTCCGGGTCTGGTACATGGGGTACATGTAAGGCTCTGGTACATGAGGTACATGTAAGACTCCGGTACATGAGGTACATGTACGGCTCTGGTACATGAGGTACATGTAAGGCTTTGGTACATGTACGGCTCTGGTACATCAGGTACATGTAAGGCTCTGGTACATCAGGTACATGTACAGCTCTGGTACATGTAAGGCTCTGGTACATGAGGTACATGCCTACGGCTCTGGCAGTCATGAAATGTAATCAGCCGGTGATTGTCAAGCAAATAACTGCTGGTCTCACAGTAATTGACCGTTAATGAACATAGACACATTAAGCATGCTGCAAGCCGGCAAAACACAACAGCACAGAGCATTCGCTCCTTCGCTCCCACCCGACTATTGCCCCACGAGGAAGTAGCAAGATATTGGCTACACTATCAGGCCCGGGTGATAGCTAAAGCACCAAAAATGTGAAGTACCAAAAACGCTCACCACTCGGTCTGCGTCACACCAAACAGCAGGCATCATAGACACAGGGATGTTTCAATTTCAGTTCCTCCGCCTCAACACTTAACGACACCCCAGTAACCACTCCTTTCAAACGCACCCTGCTCCGGAGATCAAAGCAAGTCACAGGTCTTGTCACTAGTCTCGTGACGTGAATCTCCCTGCTCCACCTGGACAGAAGAAACACATACAACTGGGAAATGTGAACATTGCTACCCATGATGGTTCTCTTTTGGAACATGTTCCAATAAATACCTTGGAATTTGGTTAGAGGATAATCTCTCTTCTAAAACTTTTTTATAGAAATAAATCTTGTCTGTCATCACAGCACAGAAAGGAAATTGAACAGGCCACTTTTATGTCAGTGCTTGATTATGGGGATGTTTTATACAGTTGAAGTCAGAAGTTTACATACACTTAGGTTGGAGTCATTAAAACTCGTTTTTCAACCACTCCACAAATTTCTTCTTAACAAACTATAGTTTCGGCAAGTCGGTTAGGACATCTACTTTGTGCATGACACAAGTCATTTGTCCAACAATTGTTTACTGATTATTTCACTTATAAGTCACTGCATCACAATTCCAGTGGGTCAGTTTACAACATACACTAAGTTGACTGTGCCTTTAAACAGCTTGGAAAATTCCAGAAAATGATGTCATGGCTTTAGAAGCTTCTGATAGGCTAATTGACAACATTTGAGTCAATTGGAGGTGTACCTGTGGATGTATTTTAAGGCCTACCTTCAAACTCAGTGCCTCTTTGCTTGACATCACGGGAAAATCTAAAGAAATCAGGCAAGACCTCAGAAAAACAATTGTAGACCTCCACAAGTCTGATTCTTCCTTGGGAGCAATTTCCAAACAGCTGAAGGTACCGCATTGATCTGTACAAACAATAGTACGCAAGTATAAACACCAAGGGACCACGCAGCCATCATACCGCTCAGGAAGGAGACTCGTTCTGTCTCCTAGAGATGAATGTACTTTGGTGCGAAAGGTAGCAGATCAATCCCAGAACAACAGCAAATGACCTTGTGAAGATGCTGGAGGAAACAGGTACAAATGTATCTATATCCACAGTAAAACGAGTCCTATATCGACATAACCTGATAGGCCGCTCAGCAAGGAAGAATCCACTGCTCCAAATACGCATAAAAAAGACGGACTACGGTTTGCAACTGCACATGGGGACAAATATACTTTTTGGAGAAATATCCTCTGGTCTGATGAAACAAAAATAGAACTGTTTGGCCGTAATGACCATCGTTATGTTTGGAGGAAAAATGGGGAGGCTTGCAAGCCGAAGAACACCATCCCAACCGTGAAGCACGGGGGTGGCAGCATCATGTTGTGGGGGTGCTTTTCTGCAGGAGGGACTGGTGCAGGTCACAAAATAGATGGATTCATAAGGAATGAAAATTATGTGGATATATTGAAGCAACATCTCAAAAACATCAGTCAGGAAGTTAAAGCTTGGTCGCAAATGGGTCTTCCAAATGGACAATGACCCCAAGCATACTTCCAAAGTTGTGGCAAAATGGTTTAAGGACAAAGTCAAGGTATCTCTATCCTCTCCATGCTTCTCTTCTATCTCTATCCTCTCCATGCTTCTCTTCTATCTCTATCCTCTCCATGCCTCTCTTCTAGCTCTATCCTCTCCATGCTTCTCTTCTATCTCTATCCTCTCCATGCTTCTCTTCTAGCTCTATCCTCTCCATGCTTCTCTTCTATCTCTATCCTCTCCATGCTTCTCTTCTAGCTCTATCCTCTCCATGCTTCTCTTCTATCTCTATCCTCTCCATGCTTCTCTTCTATCTCTATCCTCTCCATGCTTCTCTTCTAGCTCTATCCTCTCCATGCTTCTCTTCTATCTCTATCCTCTCCATGCTTCTCTTCTATCTCTATCCTCTCCATGCTTCTCTTCTATCTCTATCCTCTCCATGCTTCTCTTCTATCTCTATCCTCTCCATGCTTCTCTACTATTTCTGGCCTCTCCATGCTTCTCTACTATTTCTGGCCTCTCCATGCTTCTCTTCTATCTCTATCCTCTCCATGCTTCTCTTCTATTCTCTATCCATGCTTCTCTTCTATTCTCTATCCATGCTTCTCTTCTATTCTCTATCCATGCTTCTCTTCTATTCTCTATCCATGCTTCTCTTCTATTCTCTATCCATGCTTCTCTTCTATCTCTATCCATGCTTCTCTTCTATTCTCTATCCATGCTTCTCTTCTATTCTCTATCCATACTTCTTTTCTATTCTCTATCCATGCTTCTCTTCTATTCTCTATCCATGCTTCTCTTCTATCCTCTCCATGCTTCTCTTCTATCCTCTCCATGCTTCTCTTCTACCTCTGGCCTCTCCATGCTTCTCTTCTATCCTCTCCATGCTTCTCTTCTATCCTCTCCATGCTTCTCTTCTATTCTCTATCCATGCCTCTCTTCTATCCTCTCCATGCTTCTCTTCTATCCTCTCCATGCTTCTCTTCTACCTCTGGCCTCTCCATGCTTCTCTTCTATCCTCTCCATGCTTCTCTTCTATCCTCTCCATGCTTCTCTTCTACCTCTGGCCTCTCCATGCTTCTCTTCTATCCTCTCCATGCTTCTCTTCTATCCTCTCCATGCTTCTCTTCTATCCTCTCCATGCTTCTCTTCTATTCTCTATCCATGCTTCTCTTCTATCCTCTCCATGCTTCTCTTCTATCCTCTCCATGCTTCTCTTCTATCCTCTTCATGCTTCTCTTCTATCCTCTCCATGCTTCTCTTCTATTCTCTATCCATGCTTCTCTTCTATCCTCTCCATGCTTCTCTTCTATCCTCTCCATGCTTCTCTTCTATCCTCTCCATGCTTCTCTTCTACCTCTGGCCTCTCCATGCTTCTCTTCTATCCTCTCCATGCTTCTCTTCTATCCTCTCCATGCTTCTCTTCTATCCTCTCCATGCTTCTCTTCTACCTCTGGCCTCTCCATGCTTCTCTTCTATCCTATCCATGCTTCTCTTCTATCCTCTCCATGCTTCTCTTCTATCCTCTCCATGCTTCTCTTCTATTCTCTATCCATGCTTCTCTTCTATTCTCTATGCATGCTTCTCTTCTATTCTCTATCCATGCTTCTCTTCTATCTCTATCCATGCTTCTCTTCTATTCTCTATCCATGCTTCTCTTCTATCCTCTCCATGCTTCTCTTCTATCCTCTCCATGCTTCTCTTCTATCCTCTCCATGCTTCTCTTCTACCTCTGGCCTCTCCATGCTTCTCTTCTATCCTATCCATGCTTCTCTTCTATCCTCTCCATGCTTCTCTTCTATCCTCTCCATGCTTCTCTTCTATTCTCTATCCATGCTTCTCTTCTATTCTCTATGCATGCTTCTCTTCTATTCTCTATCCATGCTTCTCTTCTATCTCTATCCATGCTTCTCTTCTATTCTCTATCCATGCTTCTCTTCTATTCTCTATCCATGCTTCTCTTCTATCCTCTCCATGCTTCTCTTCTATCCTCTCCATGCTTCTCTTCTATCCTCTCCATGCTTCTCTTCTACCTCTGGCCTCTCCATGCTTCTCTTCTATCCTCTCCATGCTTCTCTTCTATCCTCTCCATGCTTCTCTTCTACCTCTGGCCTCTCCATGCTTCTCTTCTATCCTCTCCATGCTTCTCTTCTATCCTCTCCATGCTTCTCTTCTATCCTCTCCATGCTTCTCTGCTATTGTTACAGCTTCTCCATGAAGATTCTCGTTATCCAGGACCCATGTCAACCCAGCGATGAGGTGCCAGCTTCAATTCCAAGTCTATAGTTCTGAGCTTCCGTCTTCACTAAATACAGCGATATCATTGGTTCAGTTACTCACCCAAATCCATTCAAGGGGATATCATTGGTTCGTTTATGCATCGGAATCCATTAGTCTCCTCTCGACTCTCAACTGCGCAACGTAAATCATCAATTTGGACACCAGGCGTGTCCATATAGCCAAAGATGATGGATATACTGACCAGCTACATGTCTCTCCATCCAAACAATGGGAGTCGGTGTCCACAAAGCAGCACGGCGTGCTGTCTAGCTCCCGCCTATCCTTTCTTTGGATTGGGGGGATACATCTCATTATTGGGCTCCCGAGTGGTGCAGCGGTCTAAGGCACTGCATCTCAGTACTAGAGGCATCACTACAGACACCCTGGTTCGAATCCAGGCTGTATCACAACTGGCACAATGTCAGTCCCATAGGGCAGCGCACAATTGGCCCAGTGTTGTCTGGGTTTGGCTGGTGTAGGCTGTCACTGTAAATAATGTTTTTTTCTTAACTTATTGCCTGTTAAATGAAGGTTAAATACAAAATGGTGTTCCTTTTTTGAATATTCGATCAGGGTTGTTGACGTCAACCACTTGTTTTCAATGGAGAGAGATGATGTGCTACTAGCCTCATCATGAATATGCATAGCCATCTCTAGACAACTCCGATATAACATTTTTTCTCAAGGTTGCCGGGATGTCAAGTATCCTACTTATATCAGTGTACCAGTAACAACTTAAGCATTACAAAACGTATATTAGATCAAATAAACCTCACGTAGCAAATAAGAAATTCATTTTTTTGTTGACCAAATTCGACACTCTCATTGAACTCCATACAAAAACTCCTTGCTTGGTGGGCAAAACAACGAAAAGACGCCACCTGCTGGAGGGAGACAGAGTTGGGCCTGTCTCTTCCTCTCTGGTATAGTTTCGCCCGATTTAAAGGGTGCTGTCGTCTCGAACATCCACTGTTCACTATTTAAACGGCCGCAGAAAGTTCCCGGGGAAAAGAGGAAGAGAAAGTTGAGGAATTGATTCGTGTCCAGCTGAACTCTTCGCGAACCATGGTTGGGTGAGAACAACTCTTTATTTGTTTTAGAAGTCTATGACATCGCCTCATTTCTGTGATTTATATGCAAGGCTGTTGAATACATTATTTTGTCATTAGGCTAGACACAGAGAGCCCCCTTATTGTCAGAATCAACCTGTGTTTATAAAGTGTCTTTGTTTTGTTTTACTGGTGAGCTAATGTGGCTCATGTCACGGTGGTTTCAGAGCGAAGACGCTAATATTTGTGTAAAGTCTTTGGAATTGTAATCTGTAGGTGTCACTGAGTAGGCTGATACCCATCTCATACTCTTCGTAGATAAGGCTGTACATGTGCATAATTATGTATGCCCCCAACGCAATTATGCAGTCTAATAAATCCACAGTGGGATTAGAAATGAGTTTGTCAAATGAATTACTTATTGTATTTATTTAAGTTATATAACAACATTCCAAACTTGTTGACCATTATCTAGTCCAAATGTGACATTATTCCACAATTAGTTTCCGTTTGGATCAGTTTCAATTGTGGACGTTTATTTTGAAGGCGAACTGTGAATTCAACAATTGTTTACATTATACAATAACACAATTGAAACTGATCCAAACGGAAACTAATATTTACAATACATACAACATATCACACTAACCAAATAACAACATGTAAACTCATGACACAAATGTGTTCATCTCTATACTTTTCTTTCATTGCATATCACATTTTCATCCAAACAAAACATAACAATGTGCCGCATGGCGAAATGGAAAGAACAATAAATAAATAGCTCATTAATATTATGAAGTAGGAGTCAATGACTCGTTATATATATTATTTGTATAACATTACATTTTATTGATTGGTGTAATGATTTTGTATCTTTCATTTGGTATCCGTACATATGATTAGTATTAATCACAAATGATAAATAACATATATTTACCCCTGTTTTCATTCACTACAAGACAGTAACTTCAAATTTGGCCTTTAACACTCCATTTACATTTGCAATAGTTTTCCCAAATTTGACAGTGTTCATTGACAGTCTTTGTCTCTGTCTCTGTCTCTCTGTGTCTCTGTCTAAAAGGATCATGCAATAAAATGACCCTTTTAGCAATGAGAGTTTGTGACCAGAGCATGGAAGCTTCTGGTGTATTTTCTGGGAGGTTCATTTCCAGCAAGATAAAGACTTCATATGTGTGTAATCTGTTTTCTGTTGCTCCTTGAAATACAGAGAATGTTACACTATTGTGGCTAATCCTTATTGTGGCGACTGTAGCTTCACACAGGTTGTTTGGTGTGTGTGTCTGTGTGTATGTGTTCATGCATGTTTATCTGTCATTGACACTGTATGAGAGAGAGAGAGGAAACATGGGGTTGTGGCCATTAAGAAAATGTGTTTCTTCTTGCTCTCCCAGAACAGTAGGTCTATACTTGCTTTATGTTCTATTCCTTATAACACAACTTACTGGAATACATTTGTCAATAACATCTGTTGGAAAAGGGTTTGGTTATTCCAACACTAATACCTGCTTGTTAACAAGGTCAAAGAGGTCTCTTTCAGACTTATTCAGAAGTATTAACTACAGTAGCAAATCATTCAAATCAACATTAACTGTACTTTTTGTGTTTGAGCATCCGGAAATAGTTTTGATTTAATTTTGGCACCATCTACATGTAAAGAGATTATGGAAAGATATTTCAATTTTTTTTAAATAATTCATTATATTCTTGATGACTGTTGTTGTTGTTTATGGGAGAATGTGTTGCTCGGTTTCCTTAGTTACAATAAGGATCAAGTAAAACAATCTTACCTCTTAAATGTAATTGTGCTGATGGCAAAAATGTCTGATTCATAAAATGTCAATTGACTAATAAAAATCCCAGTGTTCCTTGTTTTCTATAAGGACTTCTAGCAGTACATTAAGACCAGTCTACATTCTTCCAGTAAGAAAGCTGTTAAAACAATCAATACATGTGTGTCATTTAAGGTCTCTGTATAATGTGTCATTTGTTGTACTCCTTAGCGTATATGTTGTCTGTCTGTTTATATACTTCCTGTATGTATACTGGTGTTTTCTGAAATAATATATATATATATATTTTTTTTAACACTCAGTCAAAAAACGGATGTTGCACACCACGTTCAAAAACACAACAAATTGTCTTCTATTAGGCATATTTTTCCTTTTTTTTGTTCAGACGGCCCGCCATTAAAGCTGGTTAAGGAGGAAGATTACGCCCATGCAGCCTGACTGGAGGATGCTTTATGTACGAGCCGGTCTACAGGGGACACAAGTGTATTACCGGGAATGCACATAAATTCTATCTAGACTATAGTGCAGATCTATCACCCCGTATTGGCTGCCTAGTCCTGCTGTGTCTGTGGAGCTGTGAGTGGTCTGGAACTTGTCCTCATGTGCTTTCCCAGGCTACAGTCTACTCTACTTCCATTTCTGAGGCATGATCGGGCTGTGATTTAGCACATGGATTGTGTTACACAGGGTTGGTGTGTCTGTAGACCTGTGTCTGTTTGTGTGTGTGGGACCATTAGTTCAGCTCTGTGACCGTGGGAAGGGATTTAGTGTACAGCACCATGTTCTGGATGGACACTTCAAAGAGATCACACTAATGCTCTTTACTCTCTTTCTCTCTTTCTCTCTTTACTCTCGTTCTCTCTCTCTGTCACTCTCTTTTTCTCTCTCTTTCTCTTTCTCCCTCTCTCTCCTTTCTCTCTTTCTCTCTCTCCTTTCTCTCTCTCTGTCTCTCTGTCTCTGTCTCACTCTCACAGCTCGCTGGTCACCATAGCATCTCCCACCTGTAGCACACGCTCCAGCAGGTATATCTCTCTAGTCACCCCCAAAACCAATTCTTTCTTTGGCCGCCTCTCCTTCCAGTTCTCTGCTGCCAATGACTGGAACGAACTACAAAAATCTCTGAAACTGGAAACACTTATCTCCCTCACTAGCTTTAAGCACCAACTGTCAGAGCAGCTCACAGATTACTGCACCTGTACATAGCCCACCTATAATTTAGCCCAAACAACTACCTCTTTCCCAACTGTATTTAATTTTAATTTATTTATTTATTTAGCTCCTTTGCACCCCATTATTTTTTTATTTCTACTTTGCACATTCTTCCATTGCAAAACCACTATTCCAGTATTTTACTTGCTATATTGTATTTACTTTGCCATCTTGGCCTTTTTTGCCTTTACCTCCCTTCTCACCTCATTTGCTCACATTGTATATAGACTTGTTTATACTGCATTATTGACTGTATGTTTGTTTTTACTCCATGTGTAACTCTGTGTCGTTTTATCTGTCGAACTGCTTTGCTTTATCTTGGCCAGGTCGCAATTGTAAATGAGAACTTGTTCTCAACTTGCCTACCTGGTTAAATAAAGGTCAAATAAATAAAAAAATAAAACTCTCTCACTTTCTCTCTCTCTGTCACTGTCTCTCTCTCTCCACTTTTCCCTCTATTAAATCCACTGTGAATTTGCCTTATCAGTTATCACAGTAGGATTTAAGGATCCAATATAACTGTGTGTGTATGTCAGTCTGTGTTTGTGTGCGACCTCCGTGTTAGGGTGTGCACGTGGGTGCATGGCTGCGTGCGTGTGTGTTTGAATTGATCACTACATAGAACCAAGTCAAAACCTTTGAATAGCATTCATATATTGTGACTGTACTGGTCTGTTAGTGTGCCTGTTGTCTCCAACAAGCCTTCTCTCCCCAGTACCCCCTGTTAATCCTAGTATTATATCCAGGCAGGATGATAACTCTCCCCAGTACCTCCTGTTAATCGTAACTCTCCCCAGTACCTCCTGTTAATCCTAGTATTATATCCAGGCAGGATGATAAAAAAGTCCCTTTCTGAGGTAAACCGCAGGGACAAGAACACACTTTGTTAACAAAGAAAGCTATCTCTATGGAGACAAGATTAAGTTATTTATAGAATGAGGCTCGACAACACTAGGCTAATTATCTAAACCAATCCTTCTCCTAGACCTCCAGGTAAAATAATGTTCCCATCAGTGTTGGGATCAATTCTATTTCAATTTAGTCAATTCAGGAAGTAACCCAGTGTAGTCAAAAACATCATTTTCCTGTGCTTTATATATATATTTCCGTGTGATGAAGTTGGAATAATTCTGTGAAATTGAGAAAATAATGAAATTTCACTTGTTTTGGTGGGATGGAGTTTTAGTCTGCCTGATGACATCACCAGGCGGTAAATTAGTTGAGACCAATAAGAAAGAGTTCCAAACCTCTGCCAATAACAGCTAGTTTTCCATTTTCCCTTCCCAGACAGTCCTATTAAATTGTTGCTTGATCAATTGCTTTTTGCTAAGGAGCAATTTGTTTAAAACATCAGGAAGGAATGTATGTTCTATATTGTCTCGGTAGGGGGTTGTACAGTAGTCTGTTGACTATGAGAAACACTATGGAAATATACAGAGGTTTAAACAAGGTAAACAATTAACAGGATTCTTTATGTGGCAGTATGTAAATTAGTGAACAACAGGAAGAGGAAGAGGCATGGGTGTATACATGGTTACATACCTTCACCTCACATACTTGAGTAAAACTAAAGATACCTTAATAGAAAATTACTCAAGTAAACATGAAAGCAACCCAGTAAAATACTACTTGAGTAAAAGTCAACAAATATTTGGTTTTAAATATACTTATATATAAAAAGTAAAAGTATAAATCATTTCAAATTCCTTATATTAAGCGAACCAGAAGGCACCATTTTCTTTGAATTTACAGATAGTCATGGGCACATTCCAACATCATTTACAAATGAAGCATGTATCACGTTTTAGGAAAAACCCAGATGCAGACATTGTCAAAGTAACAAAAGTTTAATATTAGTACAGGGGGCAGGCAAAACGAATGACAGGTCAATGGCAGGCAGAGGTCAGTAATCCAGATCAGAGTCCATAAGGTACAGAACGACAGGCTCAGGGTCAGGGCAGGCAGAGGTCTGTAATCCAGATCAGAGTCCATAAGGTACAGAACGACAGGCTCAGGGTCAGGGCAGGCAGAGGTCAGTAATCCAGATCAGAGTCCATAAGGTACAGAACGACAGGCTCAGGGTCAGGGCAGGCAGAGGTCACTAATCCAGGGTGGTGTGACAAGGTACAGGACAGCAGGCAGGCAGAATGATCAAAACTGGAACTTTAGAAAAGCCAGGCACAAGGGGAAAACCAATGATAGACTTGACGAACAAAACAAACTGGCAACAGACAGAAAACACAGGTATAAATACACAGGGGATAATGAGGAATATGAGCGACACCTAGAGGGGGTGGAGACGAGCACAACAACAGGTGAAACAGATCAGGGTGTGACAGCATGTCTGTTTAGTGAGTCTGCAAGATCAGAGAAAGTACGAATGACCAGGGATGTTCTCCTGATAAGTGTGTGAATTTGACCATTTTCCTGTCCAGCTAAGCATTCAAAATGTTACGAGTACTTTTGGGTGTCAGGGAAAATGTATGCAGTAAAAAGTACATTATTTTCTTTAGGAATGTAGTGCAGTAAAAATATAAGTTGACCAAAATATAAATAGTAAGGAAAGATACACAAATAAAAGGACTTAAGTAGTACTATAAAGTATTTTACACAACTGATCTTAACCATGGTGGCCTAATTTGATTGGCTGTGCACGAACAACCAACTAGGGTGGTCTAGTGGTCTAAGTCACTGCAGTAGGAGACTATTCGTTGTTATGTCTTTGTACATTTTGTTTTAGAGAGTTAGAAGTGAAAAATAGAAGAGATAGCAGTGCGAACCCTTCCCATAGCTCTATGTATTCACAGTAGGCAGCGACTTAGACCACTAGACCACCCTAGGCTATAGTAGGAGACTTTATAAGATAGTAAGAGTGATTGATGACCACTGAACCATAGATGGAACCCCAGCTGGGTCTTTCTTTGTGTCTGTCTGGTATGCAGTGGCGATTTTAGCATGTAAATCTTGGTGGGGCAAACTCACCAACAACAACATGTACATACATGTCAGCAAAGCCACTACACAACACTAAACAATACATTAATTGTACTATAACAGTGACAAACTGTGCCCACAAACTGTTAGGGCCTACATAAAGCTGTCCCAACAACAGAGCTTTCTTTTCAACTCCATTGAGTGAATCGTTACCACTGCTACACCTGCATACCAGCAGAGCGTTGTCAGGCAGCAAAACAGTTCATTCAGCCTCATTTACTGCCTTTCAAAAAACATAGCTGGTATGGCTGATTTGCTTAAACAAATGGGATTTCTACTGACAATTGAGATGTACGACGAGTTGATAAGAGGCAATCTGTAATTTCAATTAAGACATTAATGAGCGAGCTAGGACGAACATAGTCAATATCACTATTTGTTCAGCACTTGAAATGTACAGCGACAGAATTCATAATGCAGGCTGTATCACAACCAGCAGGGATTGGGAGTCCCACAGGGCAGTGCACAATTGGCCCAGCGTCGTCCGGGTTAGGCCGGGGTAGGCCGTCCTTGTAAATAATAATTTGTTCTTAACTGACTTGTCGAGTTAAATAAAGGTGAAATAAAATGTTTTAATAACATAGGCCGTTCTTACACTATTCTCCCTGTACACCAAGTCAGAACCGTATGATAAATAAAGGAGTCATACAAGCAGACAATGAAAGCTCTTACAATATTCTATGATTACATTTCTCTAAAACAGGCTATAGGCTACATGTTCCAGAACAGTAGGCTAAGTTTTGAGAGGGAAGGACTAAATTATTAGGGTGAGGCACATGGACTACTAACAGCTTACTACACAACATACACTTAGTATTACTTTTTTAGCTATAGACTGTATACATATCTCCCAGGGGGCAGTAGGGATGACCAGGGATGTTTTCTTGATAAGTGTGTGAATTAGGCAATTTTCCTGTCCTACTAAGCATTCAAAATGTAACATGTACTTTTGGGTGTCAGGGAAAACAATGGAGTAAAAAGTTCATAATTGTCTTTAGGAATGTAGTGAAGTAAAAAATGTAATTGGTCAAAAATATGAATAGTAATGTAAGTACAGTAACTTTTTTCAGGAGGCAGATTCATTGTAGAAAATCCCAGCTAACGTAGCTAGCAAGTCTCTGTCCACCATTTTTTTCCATGTGGAAAAGGAAGTTGTTAGCTAGCTACATCTCTTCAGTTTCGGCAAATGGTCCTTTACGACGTCCAAACAAAGTTGTCCTGTGGCTGTTGTATTTTGGAGATTGCAAGGAGGGATATCTTCTGATGTGATCAATTCAAAAATATTGTTTCTTATTGAGGTCATTTACATTTGAAGTGACCTGGCTGCTTATCAGTTCAAAATAGAGATGAATCCAGTGGCTACTGTATTGTAATGACCCATGCACAGATAGAGGGGGCTTCAAAGGCCTCTGCATATGGTTGGGGGAGGTTGTGAAACTCTCCTGCCATTGTTGGGCTCATGGGCTTTGACACCTCTCACTTCACACCTCAGTGGAAATTGAAGTTGCAGCCGGATCTGTTCTGTCCTAGCAAGCTTGGTAGCCTGAACTTAGCATTCAGTCCTTATAAAGTCAAATATATCATTTTTCTTCTTGGCTTTAAAAGTAGCTTCAGACTGAACATTACTCACTCAGTTCCAGGTCGCATGGTGTTTTCAGGGTTCTTGTGCTTCTTTTGCTAATCTTTGGTTTGCCAGTTCATTTGCTGTATATACCTTGGAAATAAGAATCTTTGGTAGCAGTAGCATGTCATTTTGTCCAAAATCAGGTTGTAGGTTTTGATTTGGAGTGAAGGTTCAGTTGTGGTGGGTAGTATCTAGTAGTATATCCTCTATATGTCCTTGCAGAAAAATCCAAGTTTATCTAACTCTAAATCTATCTTTTTGCCTATGATGTGGAATGTAATCAAGCTCCACCGTGGGGCCTATATAACATTCCCAGTCAAGATCCATGCCTCCACCACAGGGCCTATCAGATTCCCATTCTTGCCCTGCCCTGCTCTGCTCTGTCATGGGACTCTTTGATCTTGTTTCACAGTGAACATGTGCAATGTAGCTCCGCCATAGGGCTTTTGCAATGTAATGTAATATGACTGACTGGGCATACAACTCCGCTGTGGGAACCAGGACATTTAAAGTGTGTGTGTGTGTGAGCGTATGCATGTCTGTGAGTTATTGGCTGTGTGTGTGGACTGTGAGAAATAACAGGGTTTTGAAACTCTGTCCTCAGTGGGCATGTAATTACCCTCTCTGATGGGCAGGGTTATATGATCTAGCTGCGCTGTGGGGTCTACAGCTGCGTCGTGGGGCCTATAACGTATGTCTCCTCCCAGCTCCACCGTGGGGCCTTGACGTTTGGTCTCTCTCTATGCAAAGTGTGAGTTATGTGGTAATGTTCTGGAGACCTTGAGATTTGAGGGCTCATACTCCTCCTCTACGAGGAAGCATGCTATGTGATCTCTTATCCCCTGATGTAAAGCATGTTCAACACCCTGTAGCACTTCCATGGGGAATAGGCTTATTGTATATAGCACAGTATAGGGTTATCAGTCTTCATTCTGCACACATTGGACTAATAATATATTGATACAATTCTCTCTGTCCTCTTCAAAACAGCCACATGGACCCAACAGACAGCCAGGGTGAATATGTCAAGGTAAGACACGTTTCTTTCCTTCTCCCTCCTGTCTGTCTATGCTGGTTCTGCTAGTGTCAGTGGCCCTACTCAGAAGGCTTCAGCAGTCCACACAGCATCTGAGAAAAGGAAGGGATTGGGAGATAGGTTTTTATCTAAGCAGTGTTGACCAGTTAGTGAGTGCGGCAAGCAAAGGAAACACGAAGCGGATACATCTTCCTTAAGAAAACAGCCCTGATGTTGGAAACAGACATCCTTATGTTGTCATCCAAAGTCACATGTATTTATTTTCCAAGCTACAGTATATATATATAATATAGCACACAATATTTTACATACAGCAAGTTTTTAGAGGACCAAAGAGTTTGGTCTGCTTCGTGTTTTCATTTCTGCCATGGAAAACATATTGCGATACGGGTACCGTCCGAGCCCTACCATTTAGTATCAGTGTGAGTTGAATGTGTTGATACCTCTAGTGTGGTTATGGGGGACCAGTGTGTTGATCTGCTTTGGCTTCGTCGTGAGGTTTAAGGGGAGCTGTATTCATTTAAGCTCCTGACTGCAGCGACCGTGTTTGTAATGTTACTCAGTGGTTTCACCGCTCTGCTCGCCTCTCTGCTAGGGTTGGATGGGTTGGATGGTGTTTGTGGATTACACACTTCAAACTCTCCAAATACTTTCTTGTTTTGTGTTTAATGTAGATTTAAATAAGTCTCTACGCTTAAAGTGTTAAAGTGGCTTCACTAATCATAATATACGACTGTGTAGAATTCATTTTAGATCTGGATCATTTATACTGAAGGGCCTTTTATTTAAAAAAGCACTCTAGTTATATTGGACTATCATTGCAATGTGGTCTTTGAAATGTAATTCTAGGTGATTATACCCCTGTGCTTCTGCAGTTAGGCCCATTTCAGAAGTCTCTCTCAGCGTTTAGCCTAATTAATTATGCCATTAAGGAAATTGAATCCAAAGTTAACAGCGCTGCTTCAGCACCTCTAGGTTCCAGGCCAATGTGTTGGATGTGGTTCGTGACCAGGCCAGTAGGTGGGTGTGGTTAAGGACCAGGCCAGTAAGTAGGTGAGGTTCTGGATCAGGCCAGTAAGTGGGTGAGGTTCTGGATCAGGCCAGTAGGTAGCTGTGGTTCTGGATCAGGCCAGTAAGTGGGTGAGGTTCTGGATCAGGCCAGTAAGTGGGTGAGGTTCTGGATCAGGCCAGTAGGTAGCTGTGGTTCTGGATCAGGCCAGTAAGTGGGTGAGGTTCTGGATCAGGCCAGTAGGTAGCTGTGGTTCTGGATCAGGCCAGTAGGTAGCTGTGGTTCTGGATCAGGCCAGTAGGTAGCTGTGGTTCAGGACCAGGTCAGTAGGTAGGTGAGGTTTTGGATCATGCCAGTAGGTAGGTGAGGTTTTGGATCATGCCAGTAGGTAGGTGAGGTTCAGGATCAGGCCAGTAGGTAGGTGAGGTTCAGGATCAGGCCAGTGGGTAGGTGAGGTTCAGGATCAGGCCAGTGGGTAGGTGAGGTTCAGGACCAGGCCAGTGGGTAGGCGAGGTTCTGGACCAGGCCAGTAGGTAGGTGAGGTTCTGGATCAGGCCAATAGGTAGCTGTGGTTCTGGTTCAGGCCAATAGGTAGCTGTGGTTCTGGTTCAGGCCAGTAGGTAGGTGAGGTTCTGGATCAGGCCAGTAGGTGTGATTCAGGATCAGGCCAGTAGGTAGGTTAGGTTCTGGACCAGGCCAGTAGGTAGGTTAGGTTCTGGATCAGGCCAGTAGGTGTGATTCAGGATCAGGCCAGTAGGTGTGATTCAGGATCAGGCTAGTAGGTAGGTGTGATTCAGGATCAGGCTAGTAGGTAGGTGTGATTCAGGATCAAGCCAGTAGGTAGGTGAGGTTCAGGATCAGGCCAGTAGGTAGGTGAGGTTCTGGATCAGGCCAGTAGGTGTGATTCAGGATCAGGCCAGTAGGTAGGTGAGGTTCTGGACCAGACCAGTAGGTAGGTGAGGCTCAGGATAAGGCCAGTAGGTAGTTGAGGTTCTGGATTAAACCAGTAGAGAGGTGAGGTTCTGGATCAGGCCAGTAGGTGGGGGTGTACACCTGGTTTCTGGGGTTCTAACCACAATAGAGGTTAGAGGGAGAATGTGACCCTGATGTTGTGACACACACACACACACATACACACACACACACACATACACACACACACACAATAACTAAATTGGAGTCACCTCAAATGTTTTGGAATATTTGTATTCTGTAGAGGCGTCCTTCTTTTCACTCTGTCATTTAGGTTAGTATTGTGGAGTAACTACAATGTTGTTGATCCATCCTCAGTTTTCTCCCATAACACCCATTAAACTCTGTAACCGTTTTAAAATCACCATTGGCCTCACGGTGAAATCCCTAACTGTTTTTTTCCCTCTCCGGCAACTGAATTAGGAAGGACGCCTGTATCTTTGTAATGACTGGGTGATACATTGATACACCATCCAAAGTGTAATTCATCATTTATTTATTCATTTTTATTTTATCCGTTATTTTACCAGGTATGTTGACTGAGAACACGTTCTCATTGACAGCAACGACCTGGGGAATAGTTACAGGGGAGAGGAGGGGGGATGAATGAGTCAATTGGAAGCTGGGGATGATTAGGTGACCAGGATGGTTTGAGGGTTCACCCCGCTATCATCCAGAAGGCGAGGTCAGTACAGGTGCATCAAAGCTGGGACCGAGAGACTGAAAAACAGCTTCTATCTCAAGGCCATCAGACTGTTAAACAGCCATCACTAACATTGAGTGGCTGCTGCCAACACACTGACTCAACTCCAGCCACTTTAATAATGGAAAAATTGATGTAAAAAATGTATCACTAGCCACTTTAAATAATGCTACCTAATATAATGTTTACATACCCTACATTACTCATCTCATATGTATATACTGTACTCGATACCATCTACTGCATCTTGCCTATGCCGTTCTGTACCATCACTCATTCATATATTTTTATGTACATATTCTTCATCCCTTTACACTTGTGTGTATAAGACAGTAGTTTTGGAATTGTTAGGTTAGATTACTCGTTGGTTATTACTGCATTGTCGGAACTAGAAGCACAAGCATTTCGCTACACTTGCATTAACATCTGCTAACCATGTGTATGTGACAAATAAAATTTGATTTGATATGGGTTAGATTGGGAATTTAGCCAGGACACCGGGGTTAACACCCCTACTCTTATGTGCCATGGGATCTTAGTTACCATGCTCAAAGGTATATTCAAAGTCTGCTTCTTTTTTTTTTACACACATCTACCAATGGGTGCCCTTCTTTTCTAGTCATTGGAAAACCTCCCTGGTCTTTGTGATTCTGTGTTTGAAATTCACTGCTTGACTAAGGGACCTTACAGATGATTATATGTGTGGGGTACAGAGATGAGGTAGTCATTGAAAAATCATATATATACAGAGCATTCAGAAAGTATTCAGACCCCTTCCCCTTTTTCCACATTTTGTTACGTTACAGCCTTATTCTAAAATTATTTCAAAAAAAAAAAATCCTCAGCAATCTACACACAATACCCCATAATGACAAAGCCAAAACAAGTTCTTAGAAAATTTTGCTAATTTATTAACAATAAAAAACGATATAAATAAATATAATATATATGGGAAATATCTTATTTACATAAGTATTCAGACCATTTGCTATGTGACTCGGTGCATCCTTTTCCATTAATTATCCTTGAGATGTTTCTACAACTTTATTGGAGTCCACCTGTGGTAAATTAAATTGATTGCACATGATTTGGAAAGGCACACACTTGTCTATAAAAGTTCTACACAGAGGAACTCTAGAACTCTGTCAGAGTGACCATCGGGTTCTTAGTCACCTCCAGTCCCTTCTCTCTCGATTGCTTAGTTTGGCCGGGCGGCCAGCTCTAGAAAGAGTCTTGAAGGTTCTAAACTTCTTCCATTTAAGAATGATGGAAGCCACTGTGTTCTTGGGGACCTTCCATGCTGCAGACATTCTTTGGTACCCTCCCCCAGATCTTTGCCTCAAAACAATCCGTCTTGAAGCTCTACGGACAATCAGTGTGCAAAGCTGTCATCAAGGCAAAGGGTGGCCATTTGAAGAATCTCAAATATAAAATATATTTTGATTTGTTTAACACTTGTTTTGGTTACTACATGATTCCAGATGTGGTATTTCATAGTTTTGATGTCTTTACTATTATTCTACAATGTGGAAAATAGTAAAAAGAAAGAAAAACCCCGGAATGAGTAGGTCTGTCCAAACTTTTGACCGGTAGTGTATATGAATATGGTCTGTATGTACTGCATGTCTGTGTTTTAGCATGAAATCACAGAGACATGCTGCCTCTGAAACCATATCTTCTGTTGGATGGTATGGGCCTAGTGGGTCTGGAGGGAGAGGTGGGGCATTTTTATATGCAGTTAATTAGCATATATATGGCACACGGCACACTGGTGGTTTACACAGACACACCCCATCAGTGTGTCTGTGTGCGCGGGTGTGTGTGCGCACATTTTTCGGGGTCCCAGCTAGCACATTTGGATCCTAGGAAGTTGTAAGAAAGTACGTTTTTGGTTACCCATTGGTTCTGGGAATGAAGCCATAAAACTGGTAAAACTGAACGTTTTTTAAACGGAAGTGAATGTTTTGCTTGGAACATACATTTTTAGGTAGCAGGGAGGTTCTGTGAACGTTTTACTATGGTTGCAGGGAGGTTCTGAGAATGTTTTACTATGGTTCCTGAAAGTTTTCTTGGGAGGATTTAACGTTCTGAGGACAAAAATGGTAGGTTATTTGAAGATAATGAAATAACATTCTGAGAAGACTGCTAACTGTTTTGAACTCATTTTCTTAGGCATTAATCATGCAGATACATTTCTTTATTATTAGGGCACGGTGTCAGTGAGATTCAAACCTATTTTGTTTTATTCTCTATCCATGGAATTAGTCCACTGCGCCACCAGGATGGAGTTAGCATGCCATGTTTTTTTTACTCATACAAAGCTGTTCATTTTAGTCTATTCAAAAAGAGGGGGGTGAGGGGTTAGGAGGGTAGTGGGTAATAAGGGGGTAGGGGGTTAGAGGGGTAGTGAGGCAGTAGAGCTGTTGTTGGGGATTAGGGTGGTAGGGGGGAAGTTGAGGGGTAGGGGGGTAGCGCGGGTGTAGGAGGGTAGTTAGGGGTGGAGGAGTAGTGAGGGGGTAAGGCGGTAGTGAGGGGGTTAGGGGGTAGAGGGGTAGTTAGGAGGTAGAGGGGTAGTTAGGAGGTAGAGGGGTAGTTAGGAGGTAGAGGGGTAGTGAGGGGGTAGAGGGGGTAGTTAGGGGTGGAGGAGTAGTGAGGGGGTAAGGTGGTAGTGAGGGGTAGAGGGTAGAGGGGTAGTGAGGGGGTAGAGGGGGTAGTTAGCGAGAGAGACCTCCTCTCTCAGGAGCATAGTCCTGCGTCACAGATTGAATTAGCCCTGCGTCTCCATTTTATTTTATTTTTTATTTCACCTTTATTTAACCAGGTAGGCCAGTTGACAACAAGTTCTCATTTACAACTGCAACCTGGCCAAGATGAAGCATAGCAGTGCGACAAAAACAACAACACAGAGTTATTGATCTGAGGGAGTTTAAATTGACTGGGCTGGACTTGCTAACATGCCTCTTATAGTATTGGGTTTCCTCCACTTACCACATTGCACTGTACACTAAACAGTACTGAGCCAGGAAGAACAGACTAAGCCCAGAGAATAACAGACTAAGCCCAGAGAATAACAGACTGAGCCCAGAGAATAACAGACTGAGCCCAGGGAAGAACAGACTGAGCCCAGGGAAGAACAGACTGAGCCCAGGGAAGAACAGACTGAGCCCAGGGAAGAACAGACTGAGCCCAGGGAAGAACAGACTGAGCCCAGGGAAGAACCGACTGAGCCCAGGGAAGAACCGACTGAGCCCAGGGAAGAACAGACTGAGCCCAGGGAAGAACAGACTGAGCCCAGTGAATGTATGTACTGTATGCCTCTCTACCAGACCAAAAAAAAACGTTTTATGCACGCTTTGACAACAACAACATCAAGCCTGGCGTGAGCGCCGTCACCGACCCAGAGGACTGGGGGATCTCTCTCTCCGAGGCCGACATAAGAAGGGTCTTTAATCAGGTCAACACGCGCAAGGCCGTGGGCCCCTACATTATTTCAGGGTGAATTCTCAGAGCATGCGTAGAACAGCTGGCATTTTCAACCTCTCCTTGTCCCAGTCTGTAATCTCCACATGTTTTAAACTGACCACCATCATTCCTGTTCTCAAGAACTCTAAGGCTTCATGCCACAATGACTACCACCCTGTAGCACTCACATCTGTAATCATGAAGTGCTTTGAGAGGCTGGTTATCGCACACATTCACTCCACCATTCCAGCCACCCTAGACCCACTCCAAATAGTAAGACTTCCCCAACAGATCCATAGACGACGCAATCTAAATTTCCCTCCAAACTTCCCTCACTCAACTAGATAAGAGGAATAACTATGTGAGAATGCTGTTCATTGACTACAGCTCAGCATTCAACACCATTATCACCACCTGTGTGTGAACCCTTCCTTCTGAAACTGGATCCTGGACTTTCTGACAGGCTGACCCCAGGTGGTGAGGGTAGGCAACATCACCTCCATCATGCTGACCCTTAACACCGGGGCCCCACAGGGACGATGAGTCATCCAACAGTGTGGAGGTCAGTGACCTGGCAGTGTGGTGCTGGAGCAACAACCTCTCCCTCAACATCAGCAAGACCAAGTAGCTGATCGTGGCCTACAGGAAACAGGGGGGCGAACACACCCCTATCCACATCGATGAGACGGCAGTAGAGCAGGTAGACAGCTTCAAGTTCCTCGGTGTCCAAATCACTAAAGACTTCAAATGGTCCAAATAGAAACGCACAATCGTGAAGAAGAATTGACAGTGCCTCTTCCCCCTCAGATGGTGTGAAAAGAAGGCCCGGAAAATTGTTAGAGACCCCAACCACCCAAGCCATAGACTATTTTCTCTACTGCCGTACGGCAAGAGGTACCGGGGCATAAAGTCTGACACCAACAGGCTCTTGTACAACTTCTATCCCCAAGCAATACGACTGATAAATAGCCAACAAAATAGCTACACAGACTGAGTTTACCTTGTATCTTTATTGACCTTTATTTCAATATTTGCACTGTCTCTTTGCACACTCACAGGGTCCTACACACAATCACACACACTGTCTCTTTGCACACTCACAGGGTCCTACACACAATCACACACACTGTCTCTTTGCACACTCACAGGGTCCTACACACAATCACACACACTGTCTCTTTGCACACTCACAGGGTCCTACACACAATCACACACACTGTCTCTTTGCACACTCACAGGGTCCTACACACAATCACACACACTGTCTCTTTGCACACTCACAGGGTCCTACACACAATCACACACACTGTCTCTTTGCACACTCACAGGGTCCTACACACAATCACACACACTGTCTCTTTGCACACTCACAGGGTCCTACACACAATCACACACACTGTCTCTTTGCACACTCACAGGGTCCTACACACAATCACACACACTGTCTCTTTGCACACTCACAGGGTCCTACACACAATCACACACACTGTCTCTTTGCACACTCACAGGGTCCTACACACAATCACACACACTGTCTCTTTGCACACTCACAGGGTCCTACACACAATCACACACACTGTCTCTTTGCACACTCACAGGGTCCTACACACAATCACACACACGGTCTCTTTGCACACTCACAGGGTCCTACACACAATCACACACACTGTCTCTTTGTACACTCACAGGGTCCTACACACATTCACACACACTGTCTCTTTGCACACTCACAGGGTCCTACACACAATCACACACACTGTCTCTTTGCACACTCACAGGGTCCTACACACATTCACACACACTGTCTCTTTGCACACTCACAGGGTCCTACACACAATCACACACACTGTCTCTTTGCACACTCACAGGGTCCTACACACAATCACACACACTGTCTCTTTGCACACTCACAGGGTCCTACACACAATCACACACACTGTCTCTTTGCACACTCACAGGGTCCTACACACAATCACACACACTGTCTCTTTGCACACTCACAGGGTCCTACACACAATCACACACACTGTCTCTTTGCACACTCACAGGGTCCTACACATAATCACACACACTGTCTCTTTGCACACTCACAGGGTCCTACACACAATCACACACACTGTCTCTTTGCACACTCACAGGGTCCTACACACAATCACACACACTGTCTCTTTGCACACTCACAGGGTCCTACACACAATCACACACACTGTCTCTTTGCACACTCACAGGGTCCTACACACAATCACACACACTGTCTCTTTGCACACTCACAGGGTCCTACACACAATCACACACACTGTCTCTTTGCACACTCACAGGGTCCTACACACAATCACACACACTGTCTCTTTGCACACTCACAGGGTCCTACACACAATCACACACACTGTCTCTTTGCACACTCACAGGGTCCTACACACAATCACACACACTGTCTCTTTGCACACTCACAGGGTCCTACACACAATCACACACACTGTCTCTTTGCACACTCACAGGGTCCTACACACAATCACACACACTGTCTCTTTGCACACTCACAGGGTCCTACACACAATCACACACACTGTCTCTTTGCACACTCACAGGGTCCTACACACAATCACACACACTGTCTCTTTGCACACTCACAGGGTCCTACACACATTCACACACACTGTCTCTTTGCACACTCACAGGGTCCTACACACAATCACACACACTGTCTCTTTGCACACTCACAGGGTCCTACACACACAATCACACACACTGTCTCTTTGCACACTCACAGGGTCCTACACACAATCACACACACTGTCTCTTTGCACACTCACAGGGTCCTACACACAATCACACACTGTCTCTTTGCACACTCACAGGGTCCTACACACACAATCACACACACTGTCTCTGCACACTCACAGGGTCCTACACACACAATCACACACACTGTCTTTTTGCACACTCACAGGGTCCTACACACACAATCACACACACTGTCTCTGCACACTCACAGGGTCCTACACACACAATCACACACACTGTCTCTTTGCACACTCACAGGGTCCTACACACACAATCACACACACTGTCTCTGCACACTCACAGGGTCCTACACACACAATCACACACACTGTCACTTGCACACTCGCACACAAACAGTCACGCCATCATTTGCTCACTCACACATAATATGCACATACAATTATACTGACTCTGCACACCCACTCACACACAATCATCATATACTGTACACTGCTGCTACTCTGTTTATCTTACATCCTGTTGCCTAGTTACCTTACCTCTATACAAGTCGGAAGTTTACGTACACCTTAGCCTAATACATTTAAACTCAATTTTTCACAATTCCTGACATTTAATCCTAGTAAAAATTCTCGGTCTTAGGTCAGTTAGGATCACCACTTTATTTTAAGAATGTGAAATATCAAAATAATAGTAGAGAGTGATTTATTTCAGCTTTTATTTCTTTCATCACATTCCCAGTGGGCCAGAAGTTTACATACACTCAATAAATATTTGGTAGAATTGCCTTTAAATTATTTAACTTGGGTCAAATGTTTTAGGTAGCCTTCCACAAGCTTCCAACAATAAGTTGGGTGAATTTTGGCCCATTCCTCCTGACAGAGCTGGTGTAACTGAGTCAGGTTTGTAGGCCTCTTTGCTCGCACACGCTATTTCAGTTCTGCCCACATATTTTCTATGGGATTGAGGTCAGGGCTTTGTGGTGGCCACTCCAATACCTTGACTTTGTTGTCCTTAAGCCGTTTTGCCACACCTTTGGAAGTATGCTTGGGGTCATTGTCCATTTCGAAGACCCATTTGCGACCAAGCTTTAATTTCCTGACTGATGTCTTGAGATGTTGGATATATTTATCCACAATATATTTCCTGCCTCGTGATGCATCTATTTTGTGAAATGCACCAGTCCCCCCTGTAGCAAAGCACCCCCACAACATGATGATGCCACACCCGTGCTTCACGGTTGGGATGGTGTTCTTTGGCTTGCAAGCCTCCCTCTTTTTCCACCAATCATGACGATGGTCATTATGGCCGACAGTTCTATTTTTGTTTCATCAGACCAGAGGATATTTCTCCAAAAAGTACGATCTTTGTCCCCATGTGCAGTTGCAAACCGTAGTCTGGCTTTTTTTTTATGGCGGTTTTGGAGCAGTGGCTTCTTCCTTGCTGAGCGGCCTTTCATGTTATGTCGATATAGGACTCGTTTTACTGTGGATATAGATACATTTGTACCTGTTTCCTCCAGCATCTTCAAGGTCCTTTGCTGTTGTTCTGGGATTGATTTGCACTTTTCTCACCAAAGTACGTTCATCTCTAGGAGACAGAACGCGTCTCCTTCCTGAGCGGTATGACGGCTGCGTGGTCCCATGGTGTTTATACTTGCGTACTATTGTTTGTACAGATGAACGTGGTACTTTCAGGCGTTTGAAAATTGCTCCCAAGGATGAACCAGACTTGATGAGGTCTACAATTTTATTTCTGAGGTCTTGGCTGATTTCTTTTGATTTTCCCATGATGTCAAGCGTGAAGGACTGGGTTTGAAGGTAGGCCTTGAAATACATCCACAGGTACACCTCCAATTGACTCAAATTAGGTCAATTAGCCTATCAGAAGCTTCTAAAGCCATGACATAATTTTCTAGAATTTTCCAAGCTGTTTAAAGGCACAGTCGATTTAGTGTATGTAAACTTCTGACCCACTGGAATTGTGATACAGTGAAATAATCTGTCTGTAAACAATTGTTGGAAGAATTACTTGTGTCATGCACAAAGTAGATGCCCTAACCGACTTGCCAAAACTATAGTTTGTTAAGAAGACATTTGTGGAGTGGTTGAAAAACGAGTTGTATTGACTCCAACCTAAGTGTATGTAAACTTCTGACTTTAACTATGTCTACCTCCATCACTCCAGTATCCCTGCAAATGCACAGGGCTTTCAGAAAGTATTCTGACCCCTTGACTTTGTCCACATTTTGTTACGTTACAGCCTTGTTCTAAAATTGATTTAATCCATTTTTCCCTCATCAATCTCCACACAATAGTCCATAATGACAAGGCGAAAACAGGTTTTTAGAAATTGTAGCAAATATATAAAAAATAAAAAACACAAGTACATATGTACATTACATAAGTATTCAGAACCTTTGCTATGAGACTTGAAATTGAGGTCAGGTGTTGAGGCACAGATCTGGGGAAGGCTACCAAAACAATTCTGCAGCATTGAAGGTCCCCAAGAACACAGTGGCCTCCATCATTCTTAAATGCAAGATGTTTGGAACCACCAAGACTCTTCCTAGAGTTGGCCGCCCAGCCAAACTGAGCAATCGGGGGAGAAGCCAAGAACGCAATGGTCACTCTGACAGAGCTCCAGAGTTCCTCTGTGGAGATGGGAGAACCTTCCAGAAGGACAATCATCTCTGCAGCACGCCACCAATCAGGCCTTTATGGTGGAGTGGCCAGACGGAAGCCACTCCTCAGTAAAAGGCACATAACAGCCCACTTGGACTTTGCCAAAAGGCACCTAAAGACTCTCAGACCATGAGAAACAAGATTCTCTGGTCTGATGAAAACAAGATTGAACTCTTTGGCCTGAATGCCTAGTTATCAAATCCAATCAAATGTATATAGCCCTTCTTACATCAGCGGATATATCAACGTGCTGTACAGAAACCCAGCCTAAAACCCCAAACAGCAAGCAATGCAGGTGTAGAAGCACAGTGGCTAGGAAAAACTCCCTAGAAAGGCCAAAACCCAGGAAGAAACCTAGAGAGGAACCAGGCTATGAGGGGTGGCCAGTCCTCTTCTGGCTGTGCTAGGTGGAGATTATAACAGAACATGGCCAAGATGTTCAAATGTTCATAAATTACCATCATGGTCAAATAATAATAATCACAGTAGTTGTCGAGGGTGCAACAAGTCAGCACCTCAGGAGTAAATGTCACGTCCGGTGAACAGGTCAGGGTTCCATAGCCGCAGGCAGAACAGTTGAAACTGGAGCAGCAGCACGGCCAGATGGACTGGGGACATCAAGGAGTCATCATGCCTGGTAGTCCTGAGGCATGGTCCTAGGGCTCAGGTCCTCAGAGAGAGAGAGAGAAAGAAAGAAAGTGAGAAAGAGAGAATTAGAGAGAGCATACTTAAATTAGAGAGAGCATACTTAAGTTAGGATGTAGGGGGTAGGGGGTTGAAGAACAATGGGAAAGTAATTCTGCTTTGAAAGTTGATGAACTTGAAACCCCACTTTTGAGAAAATGGCCCTTGAATATTTTTGGTACACCTACTGGAGAGCTCTTCTTTGTCTACACCCCTCGTTCACACCCTCTTAAGCCCTAGCCCGACCCATCTCTTTAACATGTGAGGCTATTTGCTAAACAGAGTGATTCATGTAGTAAACAGCCAAATATTTCAAGACTAAAAGTGGTGAAAGTAGTAGCCTACAATAACGAAAACTCCAGGTAAAAATGCACTTTATCTTGTCCTTGGCCTATATCCTAATCAGACTTTGGTGCAGGTCATGTTGTTCTTCACATTACCATCTCTGGTAATAATATAAAATCTATGTGTATTTGCCACATGCACAGGATACAGAAGGTGTAAACAGTACAGTGAAATGGTTACTGGCCTAGTAGCAATATCAAAAACAGAAAGTGTCCAGATAAATGCCGGGAGATGAGTTTGGATTTGGATTGGATTTGGATTGGTAACATGCTTCTGTTTATAACGTGAGCTGCTCAGTATGTGTTGACAGTCCTTTCTACCGCGCCGTTATTGAAATATATAACGTTAGCCATCGAAATATTTTAGAATTATTAGATGACGCTTACCAGACACACTTGTCTAAATTGATGGGTCATGTGAAGGAAATGCTATAACCACCCTTCAGCCACATCTAGCTAAGTGGATGGGTCACTATTATCTAGACATGTACACATGTTCATGAAATACAATAGATGTCCGTAATCACCCACAGAGACACCTGGCTACCTTGATGGGTCATGTAATCATCTGGCGAAGTGTTTTGTTTAGACATATAGCTAGCTAGCTAAACAATGAGCCGCCATAATCCCAACTCATGCTACTACCAACCAATACAAACATTGGCATGGATATAGTATGAATCTGCAGATAGCTAAAGCTAACCAACCAGGTTCAATGTTAGCTAGCTAACATTAGGCTATAGTTAAGAATGCAAATTGATTTCTGAGTCTAATAATATTACAACACAGATCATACATGTAACGTTAGCTAGCGAGCCAGCAAGCTAACGTTCGGTAGCTAGCTAACAGTATGCTTTAACTTGCAATGAAAATTACCTTCTGACAAAATTAGAAATGTAGTATCTGATAATGTAGCTAGACTCTTACCCATATACATGGATGAATGCTTCACTGGAACCATTGAACTCTGTTTTGTTTGGCCAGCGTGTCAAGTCACTCCGGTTCACACTGACTGTGGCTTGTGCAGAAAGTAGCAAATCACTTTTTCCAACAGATCTGTCGATAACAACGGCTAAATTCAGGGCATCAATGTTGTTGAGAGAAGTTGCAAAACTTTTGTTGTTCTCGATGGCTAACGTTATATATTTCAATAACGGCGCGGTAGAAAGGACTGTCGACACATACTGAGCAGCTCACGTTATAAACAGAAGCATGTTACCAATCCAAATCCAATCCAAATCCAAACTCATCTCCCGGCATGTCCAGCACATCCATTATCTCAGCCAGCTTCCATGGCTGAACCAACTAGACTCGTAATTTAACAGTTTTATTTGTATTTTACGGATGGAATACAAGTTTGTTATTTAGGCACATGAAAGTTCACATGTTCCAGAAGGCATTTCTGCCAAAAAAAACACATTTTGATAAAAAAATAAAAAAATGTTTATGTTCAAATGCCTCTCCTGTGAAGTAGTGACGTGCGACATACGCCTAGTTTCCTGAAACGAGTCACATATGTGTCTCTAATGTGTGTCATACATTTGGCAGGAGGTTAGGAAGTGCAGCTCAGTTTCCACCTCATTTTGTGGGCAGTGTGCACATAGCCTGTCTTGTCTTGAGAGCCAGGTCTGCCTACAGTGGCCTTTCTCAATAGCAAGGCTATGCTCACTGAGTCTGTACATAGTCAAAGCTTTCCTTAAGTTTGGGTCAGTCACAGTGGTCAGGTATTCTGCCACTGTGTACTCTCTGTTTAGGGCCAAATAACATTCTAGTTTGCTCTGTTTTTTTGTTAATTACTTGACACATTGGAAATAATTATCTTATTGTTTTCTCATGATTTGGTTGGGTCTAATTGTGATGCTGTCCTGGGTCTCTGTAGGGCCTGGTTGTTTTTGCTGTCCTGGGCCTCTCTCCCTCTCTCCCCTTCTCTCTCTCTCTTTCTCTCTCTCCCTCTCTCCCCTTCTCTTTCTCTCTCTCCCTCTCTCCCCTTCTCTTTCTCTCTCTCCCTCTCTCCCCTTCTCTTTCTCTCTCTCTTTCTCTCTCTCCCCTTCTCTCTCTCTCTCTCTTTCTCTCTCTCCCCCTTCTCTCTCTCTCTCTCTTTCTCTCTCTCTCTCTCTCTCTCTCTCTCTCTCTCTCTCTCTCTCTCTCTCTCTCTCTCTCTCTCTCTCTCTCTCTCTCTCTCTCTCTCTCTCTCTCTCTCTCTCTCCCTTCTCTCTCTCTCTCTCTCTCTCCCCCTTCTCTCTCTCTCTCTCTCTTCTCCCTCCCCCTTCTCTCTCTCTCTCCCCCTTCTCTCTCTCTCTCTCTCATTGTGTTATCTCTCTCTCTCTGTGGTCATGAAGGAGGAGGGGATGGGTGGGGTCTGCCTCTTCCAGTGCTTGCAAGCATTTCCCCCTCTCCCTCCTCCCTCTCCCTCATCCCTCTCTCCCTCTCTCCTTTCCACCCTCCCCCCACCCACTCCTTTCATCAGAAACGGATGAGGTAATCCCTGCCAGGGCTCGTGAAGCACATTGAGAATGTGAACGGGAGAGAGAGAGAGCGAAAGCGAGAGAGACTGTGTGGAGCTGAAAGGGAGATATGACAGTAGCAGCAAGGGGATAGGGCCCTGATCAGCAGTAGCAGTAGTACCAGCAGTAGCAGTAGTACAAGCAGTACCAGCAGTAGCAGCTGTAGTGTTAGCTAGCGTTAGTAACGTAGGGTAGCGTAGCTGCCACACAGTGTTAGTGAGATGAGCTGCTGTCAGGGCTGCTAGCGTGCAGTGGAGCGGAGTGCTGCCTGCTGTGGGACAGAGAGCAGAGCTGGTGCTGGGGACCTCAGGGTGGGGTATAGCCCAAGCTGAACGGAGCTGAGCTGTGAGGACAGGACAGGAGAGCAGAGCTGGTGCTGGGGACCTCAGGGTGGGGTACAGCCCAAGCTGAACGGAGCTGAGCTGTGAGGACAGGACAGGAGAGCAGAGCTGGTGCTGGGGACCTCAGGGTGGGGTATAGCCCAAGCTGAGCTGTGAGGACAGGACAGGAGAGCAGAAGGGAATCATGACGGAGCGCTGTAGCCTATGGAGCACCCTGTCGGCAGCTGCCTGCTGCTTCTACAGAGGCTCCTTCATGCAGGTGCAGGTGAGGGTGGATGTGTGCGTGTGTGAGTGTGAGTGTGCGCGTGCGTGTGTGTGTTTGTGTGTGTGTGTGTGTGTGTGTGTGTGTGTGTTTGAGAAATCGAAGAGCAAGACAGAGGTGATACAAATTATGTTTTTGTTAGAGTTCGCTTTTGAATTTCTGGACATTTCTGTTAGTGGTTTTATGTCTGTGTGTGAGAGAGTGTAAATGGGTGTGTTGGAGTGTGTTCATTCCCATGTTGGCCAGCAGCTAGCTGGTGATACTGGGAGGATGATCACCTCATCTGATTTAGGAGCCTCAGCAACATGAGCATGGCTGATTCCTGAGAGATAACATAAGGATGTTTTGTTGGTACACTCTATTGTAGCATTAGAGCATCACAGGAGAGATTAGCATGGAGATGAATTACACTATATCACCACTGAAAGTCTTTGGATACGATAGTAAGAAATCTTACAGTAGTATGCATAGCCGTGGGAAGATGTTTGGAGGTGGGGGTGCTGCGATTTGGCCCGCGCTACAGACGGCTATATCGGCCCACTAATACAGGACTAGTAAAGACTCAGTGTTACAGACGGCTATATCGGCCCACTAATACAGGACTAGTAAAGACTCAGTGTTACAGACGGCTATATCGGCCCACTAATACAGGACTAGTAAAGACTCAGTGTTACAGACGGCTATATCGGCCCACTAATACAGGACTAGTAAAGACTCAGTGTTACAGACGACTATATCGGCCCACTAATACAGGACTAGTAAAGACTCAGTGTTACAGACGACTATATCGGCCCACTAAAACAGGACTAGTAAAGACTCAGTGTTACAGACGGCTATATCGGCCCACTAATACAGGACTAGTAAAGACTCAGTGTTACAGACGGCTATATCGGCCCACTAATACAGGACTAGTAAAGACTCAGTGTTACAGACATCTATATCGGCCCACTAATACAGGACTAGTAAAGACTCAGTGTTACAGACGGCTATATCGGCCCACTAATACAGGACTACTAAAGACTCAGTGTTACAGACTGCTATATCGGCCCACTAATACAGGACTAGTAAAGACTCAGTGTTACAGACGTCTATATCGGCCCACTAATACAGGACTAGTAAAGACTCAGTGTTACAGACTGCTATATCGGCCCACTAATACAGGACTAGTAAAGGCTCAGTGTTACAGACGTCTATATCGGCCCACTAATACAGGACTAGTAAAGACCCAGTGCACTAATTTCCAGAATTGTTATTTTACTCATTTATTCAGAGGTGTAGAGGGTACTGCAGCACCCTGTCCACAGCTACCTCCCACAGCTATGGTACTATGTTATTACTGAAAGTGTTTGGATATGATTCTGTAGTAAGGACACAGTAATGTAGTATGTTGTTTCTGAAAGTGATAGTAAGGAACCTCAGTGTAGGACTTATGTTTCTAATCACTGCTCTGTACCGATGCATCTACTCTCTGCGCTGTGTCACGTCTGCTGGAGACAGGATTTATTAGTGTTTATAGTTGTGGGTGTAAAATAAAATATGACCCTGATGTGTGTACGTGCCCGTGTGTAACCTTGGAGAGATGGGAGAATGGGAGCATGTACTGTGACGAGAAGTAGCTACCAGCCTCAGCCACTTTCCTCTTATAGATGGTCCCAATAACATCTGTCTGTGTTTACATCACCTGATCTCAGACCAGCACCAGTACCAGTACAGGAAGAGAGAGAGACACACTGTTAGTGAGAGAGTTTCCGTTTGACAGACCTCAGTAGCGGGGTTATACTGAAGCATTTGACTGACTACATTTACGGTTAGAGTAGTTGCATATATGTGGCCTAGGGGCCAGGGAACAAATAGAAGGATTTAAACACTTCAGTTCAGACCACCGTTAGGTTATTTTCCATGTCCAGCTGATATTGTGCTTTAGACACCCATCGCAGAGCTTACTACTGATCCTATGCTCTATGAGTCTAGACTGATAATGTGGGAGTGCTGTGTGCTGGCAGTGCTCCCGTTGTGTCTCTATTAAGACCACTATACTACCTCTCCCAGTCTGCCTCTAAATGGGCCATTGTAATGCTACATACAGCCCTGTACGCTTGAACCCCCAAATCCTCCCATCTGCCCCTTTCTCCCCTCCCTCAGCACGCACTTTGCACTTTTATTGTTTTTTTCCCTGATTTTAATCCCCCCTTTCTGTGTCTGCCAGCCAGCCAGGCTAACCCCAACCAGCCAGGCTAACCCCAACCAGCCAGGCTAACCCCAACCATCCAGCTTAACCCCAACCAGCCAGGCTAACCCCAACCAGCCCTGTCAGCCTCTGTCACCCCCAGTGACTCAGCTGGGATACTGTTTGTGGCCCTGCCAGCCTCTCTGTCAGCCCCATACCCCCTTGCCTGGCCCTGTTGTCCCCAACCAGTGGAGGCTGGTGTCACTTTAAATCGGTGGAACAGGCTCATTTTAATGACTGGAATGAATGGAATTATATCAAACACATGTCCTTTGACTGGGGCTCCAGGGGCCACCACAGCCACCAGTTCTCCACCATCTATAGTGGGGCTCTCTCTCCCTACACATACTGTAGTCCATGAACAGTGTTCAGCCCCACCCATGTAACATATCAGAAGCTGTGGAACTGATACTGCTGCATTACGACGTTAGCTAGCATTAGCCCCGTGCCACCCGTACCCTCTGTGTAACCCCCCACCCCTACTTCACTCTTCTCGTGTCTCGTCTTGGTGTTTCTTCTCCTCCTCTCCTGAGTCCCTTTCACAGCAAATCCTCTTTGTAGCCCCTGCCTCGCCTCGCCTGCCTGTCATCCCCGGAGCGGTGAGAGGCTAAGCGGGCGTTTTAACCTCCAAAGTTCAAGAGAAAATCAGCCTGTTACTTAGAGAAAGGAAGTGAATTTTACATTTGTTTTTTATTGAACCTTTATTTAACGAGGCAAGTCAGTTAAGAACCAATTCCATTTACAATGACGGCCTACCCCGGCCAAACCCTAACCTGGACGATGCTGGGCCAATTGTGCCCGTCCGATGGGACTCCCAATCACGACCGGATGTTATTCAGCTTGGATTTGAACCAGGGACTGTAGTTATGCCTCTTGCACTGAGATGCAATGCCTTAGACTGCTGTGCCACTTTGGGAGACAAATGATTATTTCACTGGGATATTTTCACTCGTTATGAGACATGCTGACTATGTTTTATTCTTCCTGTTGCTCCAAACCATTAGCTTTGTAGCGCCTTATTCCAAACCCCCGTCCTCAAAGCCACTGCATTGTAGCCTGGTTTCTGCTCTCACAATTCCAGAAGGAGTTGGCTAGAGAGCAGAAACAGACTAACACCCAGGCATCCTGCTTGGAGCTGGAGATAGATAGAGGAGAAGGAGTTGGCTAGAGAGCAGAAACAGACTAACACCCAGGCATCCTGCTTGGAGCTGGAGATAGATAGAGGAGAAGGAGTTGGCTAGAGAGCAGAAACAGCCTAACACCCAGGCATCCTGCTTGGAGCTGGAGATAGATAGAGGGGAAGGAGTTGGCTAGAGAGCAGAAACAGACTAACACCCAGGCATCCTGCTTGGAGCTGGAGATAGATAGAGGGGAAGGAGTTGGCTAGAGAGCAGAAACAGACTAACACCCAGGCATCCTGCTTGGAGCTGGAGATAGATAGAGGAGAAGGAGTTGGCTAGAGAGCAGAAACAGACTAACAGCCAGGCATCCTGCTTGGAGCTGGAGATAGATAGAGGGAAGAGGGGAAGCACCAGGGGTTCTGAATGATTAGACTGAGGAATGGTGGGAATGGTGAGGAATGGTGAGGAATGGTGAGGAATGGTGAGGAATGCTGGGAATGGTGGGTGATGGTGAGGAATGTTAGGGAATGGTGAGGAATGTTGAGGAATGTTGAGGAATGTTATGGAATGGTGAGGAATGTTAGGGAATGGTGAGGAATGGTGAGGGATGTTAGGGAATGGTGAGGAATGTTAGGGAATGGTGAGGAATGGTGGGAATGGTAGGTGATGGTGAGGAATGTTAGGGAATGGTGAGGAATGGTAGAGAGGCTGAGACAGCTGTAACAGGGAAATAGACAGCTGTAACAGCGAGATAGACAGCTGCAACAGTAACAGCGAGATAGACAGCTGCAACAGTAACAGCGAGATAGACAGCTGCAACAGTAACAGCGAGATAGACAGCTGCAACAGTAACAGTGAGATAGACAGCTGCAACAGTAACAGCGAGATAGACAGCTGCAACAGTAACAGCTGCAACAGTAACAGCGAGATAGACAGCTGCAACAGTAACAGCTGCAACAGTAACAGTGAGATAGACAGCTGCAACAGTAACAGCTGCAACAGTAACAGCGAGATAGACAGCTGCAACAGTAACAGCGAGATAGACAGCTGCAACAGTAACAGCTGCAACAGTAACAGCGAGATAGACAGCTGCAACAGTAACAGCTGCAACAGTAACAGTGAGATAGACACCTGCAACAGTAACAGCTGCAAAAGTAACAGTGAGATAGACAGCTGCAACAGTAACAGCTGCAACAGTAACAGCGAGATAGACAGCTGCAACAGTAACAGCTGCAACAGTAACAGTGAGATAGACAGCTGCAACAGTAACAGCTGCAACAGTAACAGCGAGATAGACAGCTGCAACAGTAACAGCTGCAACAGTAACAGCGAGATAGACAGCTGCAACAGTAACAGCTGCAACAGTAACAGCGAGATAGGCAGCTGTAATGGGGACAGTAGTGAATGCATTGACAGACAGACTCCCAACGGTCACACTACTCCCACTGACTGATCTACCTGCGTGCCATACAGAGATCCGTTTTTTAAAAACATATTCAGTCATTTTATCAGACGATTTACAGTAGTGAGTGCATACATTTTCTACTGGTCCCACGTGGGAATCAAACCCACAACCCTGGTGTTTGGAGTGCCATGCTCTACCAACTAAGCCACACAGGACCTACAGGACTACATGGACTCCTTGACACCTTGTGGCAGCTGCATGGTTCCCCTCAGAAGTCTTTGTGAGTGTGGCTCTTTTAGGGAGCAGAGCAGCGCTGCAGAGATCACAGGCTTGGTCTGATACTTACTGCAAGCCCCACCTGCTCTATACACCCCCTCAGCCTCCCAAACACGCACACCCCCCAACCCTTATGCACTGGTTAGTCACAAACTAGTCATTTTCTGCTAGGATGGGCCTATATCTATCTCTAAATTCCTCATTATTGAACATTGATAAATAAATGTTAATTAATGACATCTAGTTGTTGTTAGGGGAGTTCTGATCCTAGCACTGAATAATGTTTCAGCAGGAGAAGGTTCTAGCAGTTTTAGCAGCAGAAGGATTTAGCAGTAATAAGTTTCAGCGGTAGAATGTTTCAGCAGTAGAATGTTTCAGCAGTAGAAGGTTTCAGCAGTAGAAGGTTTCAGCAGTAGAAGGTTTCAGCAGTAGAAGGTTTCAGCAGTAGAAGGTTTCAGCAGTAGAAGGTTTCAGCAGTAGAAGGTTTCAGCAGTAGAAGGTTTCTGCAGTAGATGGTTTTTGCTGTGGAAGGTTTTAGCAGAACAAGGTTGTAGCATTATAATGTTTTTGTAGTAGAAGGTTTCAGCATTAGAATGTTGTAGCAGTAGGTTTCAGTAGTAGAAGGTTTCAGCATTAGAATGTTGTAGCAGTAGAAGGTTGTAGCAGTAGAAGGTTGTAGCTGTAGGGGAGCCAGGGGAGGTTGAGGTAACGGTCTCTGATAAGAGCAGGGGTCTGAGGCCTAGTGGGTCAGCCAGGGGAGGTTGAGGTAACGGTCTCTGATAAGAGCAGGGGTCTGAGGCCTAGTGGGTCAGCCAGGGGAGGTTGAGGTAACGGTCTCTGATAAGAGCAGGGGTCTGAGGCCTAGTGGGTCAGCCAGGGGAGGTTGAGGTAACGGTCTCTGATAAGAGCAGGGGTCTGAGGCCTAGTGGGTCAGCCAGGGGAGGTTGAGGTAACGGTCTCTGATAAGAGCAGGGGTCTGAGGCCTAGTGGGTCAGCCAGGGGAGGTTGAGGTAACGGTCTCTGATAAGAGCAGGGGTCTGAGGCCTAGTGGGTCCTCCAGGGGAGGTTGAGGTAACGTTGTCTCAGTATGTTGCCAGCTCCTCAGACTAGCATTGTCATTTATGGCACAACATGACTCCATGTCTTCCTTGTTAAAGAGGTCTTATGATGTAAATAAAGATCCATTTGAAAAAAGTAAAAGGAGTAGTTAGCTGAAGTACCTAGACATCGCCCTATGCTTAGGTGAGGACTAAGGTTAAGGCACTAGTAACCTACTAGTAACCTATTAACCTATGTAATCCATCACTTGGCTGCCTGAGTGGCGCATCAGCACTGCATCTCAGTGCTACAGGCATCTCTACTGACCCTGGTTTGATTCCAGGCTGTACCGCAACCGGCTGTTATTGGGAGTCCCATAGGGAGGCACACAATTGGCCCAGCGCCGTTATGGTTTTGGCCGGGGTAGGCCTTCACTGTAAATAAGCATGTGTTCTTTAACTGACTTACCTAGTTATATAAAGGGTAAATATTATTATAATTTTTTTGATAATAACTCAGTTGGATCTCTCGTATCTGGCCTTTATATCAAACCATCCCCCACAATGCCTGTGTGAGTTACTGGGATCCAAAGCCTCGGTAGAATTCTTAATGTTTCATTTTACTTTATGAAAGGACCCCAGGCCATTAAAGGGATACTAAGTGATTTGCAGAGTAGGACAGAGAATATCTCCCCAGCAGCAGACAATGCTGTTGTCCATGGTGGAGATAGATAGGAGATGGAGAATTGACGTTCTTGGTGACTGATCAACAACAACAAAAAATTGTTGACCCATTTTCAAAAATCTAATCACAAGATGTTTAAACGGATTCTGTAATTTCATTCCACTATGATAAAACCAGAGTAAAACGATAAAATGTTAACCAAACCATAATCTAATCTAACATAAAGATAGGTTAGGGATTAACAAATAACATTTAATTAGACATTCTAAAAATGAAAAAGATAAACTGAAAATCTTTGAATGCAACTGAATTTAGATTAGACTATGAATTAGATTATCCTTATTAGATCAGAGGGAACACACACACACGGACACACACACACGGACACACACACACGGACACACACACACACATGCACACGCAGCATTACCAGGCACTATACTCTAGTAGCTCTGATGAGCTGACTCTGAGGTCTAATTAAGTGAGTGTGACTAAACGGCAGACAGAGTAGAACTGGTGCTGCTGACACACACACACACACACAGTGTAGTGCTGCAGTTGGCAGAAACTCCAGGGGTAGAATCCCCCCCTCCTCACACCCGCACCGACACACAGACAATGACAAGCGAATGCACACACACACAAATACTCTCCCCCATGTTGTCTTTATGAGTGGTGCCATAGGCAACCCCACCAGGGGAGTGAACGAGAATCCCACACAGCAGTCTCAACAGAAAGATGGATGGACAGATGGAGATAGAGAGGGAGAAACATATGGAGGTAGAGAGGGAGAAACATATGGAGATAGAGAGAGAGAAACATATGGAGATAGAGAGGGAGATACAGAGGGAGATAGAGAGAGAGAAACATATGGAGGTAGAGAGGGAGATACAGAGGGAGATACATATGGAGATAGAGAGGGAGAAACATATGGAGATAGAGAGGGAGAAACATATGGAGGTAGAGAGAGAGAAACATATGGAGATAGAGAGAGAGATACAGAGGGAGATAGAGAGGGAGATAGAGAGGGAGATAGAGAGAGAGAAACATATGGAGATAGAGAGAGAGATACAGAGGGAGATAGAGAGGGAGAAACATATGGAGATAGAGAGGGAGAAACATATGGAGGTAGAGAGGGAGATACATATGGAGATGGAGATAGAGGGAGATAGATGTGGAGATAGAGAGGGAGAAACATATGGAGGTAGAGAGAGAGAAACATATGGAGGTAGAGAGAGAGAAACATATGGAGGTAGAGAGAGAGAAACATATGGAGATAGAGAGGGAGAAACATATGGAGATGGAGATAGAGGGAGAAAGAGAGGGAGATAGATGTTAAATTCTACAACCACCTAAAAGGAAGCGATTCCCAAACCTTCCATAACAAAGCCATCACCTACAGAGAGATGAACCTGGAGAAGAGTCCCCTAAGCAAGCTGGTTCTGGGGCCCTGTTCACAAACACAAACACACCCCACAGAGCCCCAGGACAACAGCACAATTACACCCAACCAAATCATGAAAAAAAAAGATAATTACTTGACACATTGGAAAGAATGAACAAAAAAACAGAGCAAACTAGAATGCTATTTGTCCCTAAACAGAGAGTACACAGTGGCAGAATACCTGACCACTGTGACTGACCCAAACTTAAGGAAATCTTTGACTATGTACAGACTCGGTGAGCATAGACTTGCTATTGAGAAAGGCCGCCGTAGGCAGACATGGCTCTCAAGAGAAGACAGGCTATGTGCACACTGCCCACAAAATGAGGTGGAAACTGATCTGCACTTCCTAACCTCCTGCCCAATGTATGACCATATTAGAGAGACATATTTCCCTCAGATTACACAGACACACACAAATAAATCCAATTTTGATAAACTCGCATATCTACTAGGTGAAATTCCAGTGCAATATTTGTGACCTGTTGCCACAAGAAAAGGGCAACCAGTGAAGAACCATTGTAAATACAACCCATATTTATGCTTATTTATTTTACCTTGTGTACTTTAACAATTTGTACATTGTCACAACACTGTTATATATATAATATGACATTTGGATTGTCTTTATTGTTTTGAAACTTCTGTATGTTTACTGTTACAGAGGGAGATACAGAGGGAGAAACAGAGGGAGAAACAGAGGGAGAAACAGAGGGAGATAGAGAGGGAGAAACAGAGGGAGAAACAGAGGGAGATAGAGAGGGAGATAGAGAGGGAGAAACAGAGGGAGAAACAGAGGGAGAAAGAGAGGGAGAAAGAGAGGGAGAAACAGAGGGAGAAAACAGAGGGAGATACAGAGGGAGAGATACAGAGGGAGAGATACAGAGGGAGATACAGAGGGGGAGATACAGAGGGGGAGATACAGAGGGGGAGATACAGAGGGAGAGAGACAGAGGGAGAAACAGAGGGAGAGAGACAGAGGGAGAGATACAGAGGGGGAGATACAGAGGGAGATAGACAGAGGGAGAAACAGAGGGAGAGAGACAGAGGGAGAAACAGAGGGAGAGAGACAGAGGGAGAAACAGAGGGAGAGAGACAGAGGGAGAAACAGAGGGAGAGAGACAGAGGGAGAAACAGAGGGAGAGAGACAGAGGGAGAAACAGAGGGAGAGAGACAGAGGGAGAAACAGAGGGAGAGAAACAGAGGGAGAAACAGAGGGAGAGAGACAGAGGGAGAAACAGAGGGAGAGAGACAGAGGGAGAAACAGAGGGGGAGATACAGAGGGAGAGAGACAGAGGGAGAAACAGAGGGAGAGAGACAGAGGGAGATACAGAGGGAGATACAGAGGGAGAAACAGAGGGAGAAACAGGGGGAGATACAGAGGGAGATACAGAGGGGGAGATACAGAGGGAGAGAGACAGAGGGAGATACAGAGGGGGAGATACAGAGGGGGAGAAACAGAGGGAGAAACAGAGGGAGATACAGAGGGGGAGAAACAGAGGGAGAGAGACAGAGGGAGAAACAGAGGGGGAGATACAGAGGGGGAGAAACAGAGGGAGAAACAGGGGGAGAAACAGAGGGAGAAACAGAGGGAGAAACAGAGGGAGAAACAGAGGGAGATACAGAGGGGGAGAAACAGAGGGAGAGAGACAGAGGGAGATACAGAGGGGGAGAAACAGAGGGAGAGAAACAGAGGGGGAGAAACAGAGGGGGAGAAACAGAGGGAGAGAAACAGAGGGAGAAACAGAGGGAGAGAGACAGAGGGAGATACAGAGGGGGAGATACAGAGGGAGATACAGAGGGAGATACAGAGGGGGAGATACAGAGGGAGAGAGACAGAGGGGGAGAAACAGAGGGAGAGAGACAGAGGGGGAGAAACAGAGGGAGATACAGAGGGGGAGAAACAGAGGGAGATACAGAGGGGGAGAAACAGAGGGAGATACAGAGGGGGAGATACAGAGGGGGAGAAACAGAGGGAGAGAAACAGAGGGAGAGAGACAGAGGGAGATACAGAGGGGGAGAAACAGAGGGAGAAACAGAGGGAGAAACAGAGGGAGAAACAGAGGGAGAGATACAGAGGGGGAGATACAGAGGGGGAGATACAGAGGGGGAGAAACAGAGGGAGAAACAGAGGGAGATACAGAGGGGGAGATACAGAGGGGGAGAAACAGAGGGAGATACAGAGGGAGATACAGAGGGAGAGAAACAGAGGGAGAAACAGAGGGAGAAACAGAGGGAGATACAGAGGTAGAAATCTCTCTCTCTCTCTCAATTAAATTGGATTCAATTCAAGGGGCTTTATTGGCATGGGAAACATGTGTTGACATTGCCAAAGCAAGTGAGGTTGATAATATACAGAAGTGTGTATATGTGTGCATATGTATCTGAAGCGGGATTGAACCAGGGATCCTCTGGATAGTAATCTGTGTTTGCTCCACTGATGTCGGGCGACACAGTGGGTATCCAGGGGTGTGTGTGCCCTCGGGGCCCATTAAAAGGTCTAGCTTATAGAGACCCTTGATGTGCATCACCAGTCCACCTATCAGATCAAACACTGCCTCATTAGCGTATCTTTATCAGTAGAGAGTGGGCATAGAGAGGAGAGGGAGTAGAGACCCTGTATATGTGAGGACTTGGTCCCTGCATGTTGCTCTCTCTCTTTCTCTCTTTCCCTCCTCACCTTTCCTCCAGTCTCTCTCTGTCTCTATCTCCCTTCTCTCTATCTCCCCTCTCTCCATCTCCCCTCTCTCCTGTGACCCTGGTCTGTGTATTTGTCTGCAGTGTCACGCCTGTCACTAGGTCACCCTGTGTTTGTGTACTGACAGACATAGGAGAGAGGTTAGGTGTCAGTGTCTCTCTGATGGACCGTGGCTAGTCTCTCTGACAGACCGTGGCTAGTCTCTCTGACAGACCGTGGCTAGTTTCTCTGACAGACCATGTCTCTCTGACAGACCGTGGTTAGTCTCTCTGACGGACCGTGGCTAGTCTCTCTGATGGACCATGTCTAGTCTCTCTGACAGACCGTGTCTAGTCTCTCTGACAGACCGTGTCTAGTCTCTCTGACAGACCGTGTCTAGTCTCTCTGACAGACCGTGTCTAGTCTCTCTGACAGACCGTGGCTAGTCTCTCTGACAGATCGTGGCTAGTCTCTCTGACAGATCGTGTCTAGTCTCTCTGACTGACCGTGGCTAGTCTCTCTGACTGACCGTGGCTAGTCTCTCTGATGGACCGTGGCTAGTCTCTCTGACGGACCGTGTCTCTCTGACAGATCGTGGCTAGTCTCTCTGACAGATCGTGTCTAGTCTCTCTGACTGACCGTGGCTAGTCTCTCTGACAGATCGTGTCTAGTCTCTCTGACTGACCGTGGCTAGTCTCTCTGACAGACCGTGGCTAGTCTCTCTGATGGACCGTGGCTAGTCTCTCTGATGGACCGTGGCTAGTCTCTCTGATGGACCGTGGCTAGTCTCTCTGATGGGCCGTGGCTAGTCTCTCTGACAGACCGTGGCTAGTCTCTCTGACAGACCGTGGCTAGTCTCTCTGACAGACCGTGGCTAGTCTCTCTGACAGACCGTGTTTCTCTGACAGACCGTGTTTCTCTGACAGACCGTGTCTCTCTGACAGACCGTGGCTAGTCTCTCTGATGGACCGTGGCTAGTCTCTCTGACGGACCGTGTCTCTCTGACAGATCGTGGCTAGTCTCTCTGACAGATCGTGTCTAGTCTCTCTGACTGACCGTGGCTAGTCTCTCTGACAGATCGTGTCTAGTCTCTCTGACTGACCGTGGCTAGTCTCTCTGACAGACCGTGGCTAGTCTCTCTGATGGACCGTGGCTAGTCTCTCTGATGGACCGTGGCTAGTCTCTCTGATGGACCGTGGCTAGTCTCTCTGATGGGCCGTGGCTAGTCTCTCTGACAGACCGTGGCTAGTCTCTCTGACAGACCGTGGCTAGTCTCTCTGACAGACCGTGGCTAGTCTCTCTGACAGACCGTGTTTCTCTGACAGACCGTGTTTCTCTGACAGACCGTGTCTCTCTGACAGACCGTGGCTAGTCTCTCTGACAGACCGTGGCTAGTCTCTCTGACAGACCGTGTTTCTCTGACAGACCGTGTTTCTCTGACAGACCGTGTCTCTCTGACAGACCGTGTCTCTCTGATAGACCGTGTCTCTCTGACAGACCGTGTGTCTCTGACAGACCGTGGCTAGTCTCTCTGACAGACCGTGTCTCTCTGACAGACCGTGTTTCTCTGACAGACCGTGTTTCTCTGACAGACCGTGTCTCTCTGACAGACCGTGTCTCTCTGACAGACCGTGTCTCTCTGACAGACCGTGTCTCTCTGACAGACCGTGGCTAGTCTCTCTGACAGACCGTGTGTCTCTGACAGACCGTGTGTCTCTGACAGACCGTGTCTCTCTGACAGACCGTGTCTCTCTGACAGACCGTGTGTCTCTGACAGACCGTGTTTCTCTGACAGACCGTGTCTCTCTGACAGACCGTGGCTAGTCTCTCTGACAGACCGTGTTTCTCTGACAGACCATGTCTCTCTGACAGACCGTGTCTCTCTGACAGACCGTGTCTCTCTGACAGACCGTGTCTCTCTGACAGACCGTGTGTCTCTGACAGACTGTGGCTAGTCTCTCTTATAGACACTGGCTAGTCTCTCTGACAGACCATGTCTCTCTGACAGACCGTGGCTAGTCTCTCTGACAGACCGTGGCTAGTCTCTCTGACAGACCGTGGCTATTCTCGCTGACAGACCGTGGCTATTCTCGCTGACAGACCGTGGCTAGTCTCTCTGACAGACTGTGTCTCTCTGACAGACCGTGGCTAGTCTCTCTGACAGACCGTGGCTAGTCTCTCTGACAGACCGTGTTTCTCTGACAGACCGTGTTTCTCTGACAGACCGTGTCTCTCTGACAGACCGTGGCTAGTCTCTCTGACAGACCGTGTTTCTCTGACAGACCGTGTTTCTCTGACAGACCGTGTCTCTCTGACAGACCGTGTCTCTCTGACAGACCGTGTGTCTCTGACAGACCGTGTCTCTCTGACAGACCGTGTCTCTCTGACAGACCGTGTCTCTCTGACAGACCGTGTGTCTCTGACAGACCGTGTGTCTCTGACAGACCGTGTTTCTCTGACAGACCGTGTCTCTCTGACAGACCGTGTTTCTCTGACAGACCGTGTCTCTCTGACAGACCGTGTCTCTCTGACAGACCGTGTGTCTCTGACAGACCGTGTGTCTCTGACAGACTGTGGCTAGTCTCTCTTATAGACACTGGCTAGTCTCTCTGACAGACCATGTCTCTCTGACAGACCGTGGCTAGTCTCTCTGACAGACCGTGGCTAGTCTCTCTGACAGACCGTGGCTATTCTCGCTGACAGACCGTGGCTAGTCTCTCTGACAGACCATGTCTCTCTGACAGACCGTGGCTAGTCTCTCTGACAGACCGTGTCTCTCTGACAGACCATGTTTCTCTGACAGACCGTGTTTCTCTGACAGACCGTGGCTAGTCTCTCTGACAGACCGTGTTTCTCTGACAGACTGTGTCTTTCTGACTGACCGTGGCTAGTCTCTCTGACAGACCGTGGCTAGTCTCTCTGACAGACCGTGTTTCTCTGACAGACCGTGTTTCTCTGACAGACCGTGTCTCTCTGACAGACCGTGGCTAGTCTCTCTGACAGACCGTGTTTCTCTGACAGACCGTGTTTCTCTGACAGACCGTGTCTCTCTGACAGACCGTGTCTCTCTGACAGACCGTGTGTCTCTGACAGACCGTGTCTCTCTGACAGACCGTGTCTCTCTGACAGACCGTGTCTCTCTGACAGACCGTGTGTCTCTGACAGACCGTGTGTCTCTGACAGACCGTGTCTCTCTGACAGACCGTGTCTCTCTGACAGACCGTGTTTCTCTGACAGACCGTGTCTCTCTGACAGACCGTGTGTCTCTGACAGACCGTGTGTCTCTGACAGACTGTGGCTAGTCTCTCTTATAGACACTGGCTAGTCTCTGACAGACCATGTCTCTCTGACAGACCGTGGCTAGTCTCTCTGACAGACCGTGGCTAGTCTCTCTGACAGACCGTGGCTATTCTCGCTGACAGACCGTGGCTAGTCTCTCTGACAGACCATATCTCTCTGACAGACCATGTCTCTCTGACAGACCGTGGCTAGTCTCTCTGATGGACCGTGGCTAGTCTCTCAGACAGACCGTGGCTAGTCTCTCAGACAGACCGTGGCTAGTCTCTCTGACGGACTGTGGCTATTCTCGCTGACAGACCGTGTCTCTCTGACAGACCGTGGCTAGTCTCTCTGACAGACCATGGCTAGTCTCTCTGGCAGACCGTGTGTCTCTGAAAGACCGTGTCTCTATTACGGACCGTGGCTAGTCTCTCTGGCAGACCGTGTGTCTCTGACAGACCGTGGCTAGTCTCTCTGGCAGACCGTGTGTCTCTGACAGACCGTGGCTAGTCTCTCTGACGGACCGTGGCTAGTCTCTCTGACGGACCGTGGCTAGTCTCTCTGACGGACCGTGGCTAGTCTCTCTGACGGACCGTGGCTAGTCTCTCTGACGGACCGTGGCTAGTCTGACGGACCGTGGCTAGTCTGACGGACCGTGGCTAGTCTGACGGACCGTGGCTAGTCTGACGGACCGTGGCTAGTCTCTCTGACGGACTGTGGCTAGTCTCTCTGACGGACCGTGGCTAGTCTCTCTGACGGACCGTGGCTAGTCTCTCTGACGGACCGTGGCTAGTCTCTCTGACGGACCGTGGCTAGTCTCTCTGACGGACCGTGTCTCTCTGACAGACCGTGTCTCTGACGGACTGTGTCTCTCTGACAGACTGTGTCTCTCTGATTGACTGTGTCTCTCTGACTCTCTGACAGACTGTGTCTCTCTGACAGACCGCTCTCTGACGGACTGTGTCTCTCTGACAGACTGTGTCTCTCTGATTGACTGTGTCTCTCTGACTCTCTGACAGACTGTGTCTCTCTATGTCTAGTCAGCTCAACGGCATTGATGCTTTTCCTCTTTTCGCCCTCACAAAGCTAAACATCCCACCGCAGGGTTTGTCCAGGTATTGATTCGACTTTGTGTGTGTGACTCTGTGTGTGTGTGTGTGTGTGTGTGTGTGTTGTTTATGTGTGTGTTGTTTATGTGTGTGTGTTTATGTGTGTGTGTTTATGTGTGTGTGTTTGTGTGTGTGTGTGTTGTTTATGTGTGTGTGTTTGTGTGTGTGTGTTGTTTATGTATGTGTGTGTGTTGTTTATGTGTGTGTGTTGTGTGTGTGTTGTTTATGTGTGTGTTGTTTATGTGTGTGTTGTTTATGTGTGTGTGTTGTTTATGTGTGTGTGTTGTTTATGTGTGTGTGTGTGTTGTTTATGTGTGTGTGTGTTGTTTATGTGTGTGTGTGTTGTTTATGTGTGTGTGTTGTTTGTGTGTGTTGTTTATGTGTGTGTGTGTTTATGTGTGTGTGTGTTTATGTGTGTGTGTTGTTTATGTGTGTGTGTTGTTTATGTGTGTGTGTTGTTTATGTGTGTGTGTTGTTTATGTGTGTGTGTGTTTATGTGTGTGTGTGTTGTTTGTGTGTGTGTGTGTGTGTGTGTAGTTTATTTGTGTGTGTGTGTGTGTGTGTAGTTTATTTATGTGTGTGTATGTGCATGCTTGTCTGTCTCTTGTGTGCTCATCAGCATGTAACACTACACAGCAGATCTATTCCACCATTAACCTTTAATATGCAGTGGAGGATATTAACCTGTCAACCCACAAAGGTCTTTGACCAAAACCAAAGCAACTGAAAATGAAAGCAGAAATGGTGAGACTGTCAGCTATTAAACTGATATTACAGCTATATAAAATATAAACACTTCCAGGCAAAGCTACAAACAATGCTCTCTATCAGAGGATCCATATGTGAGGTCATATTTCTTTTGATCTGCTATTGTCTTTGTTGTTGAACATCATAATGAACAAGCTAGACTAGATATTCTGCTGCTTAGCGGCTGCTGCTGCTGTTGTGGTTAATGTGATGGATGATGATTGATGTGACAGGCCTCCCCCCACTCCTCGTCCTCTCCTCCTCCTCTTCCTCTCCTTATCAGCTGCTGTTGTTGATGTGGTTAATGTGATGGATGATGATTGATGTGACAGGCCTCCCTCCACTTCCTCGTCCTCTCCTCTTCCTCCTCTCTCTCTCTCTCTCTCTCTCTCTCCTCCTCCAACTCCTCCTCCTCCTTTCCACTTCCTGTCCCTCCTCCCCTCTCCTCTCCTCTCCACTCCTCTCCACTCCTCCCATCCACCTACCTCCCCACCTCCCCTCCTCTTCTCCTCTCCTCCCATCCACCTACCTCCTCTCCTCTCCTCTCCTCTCCCCTCCACCTCTCACTCCTCACCCACCTCCTCACCCACCTCACAGACTGACTGAGAGATGGGATGGTGGTGGAGACAGACTGACTGAGAGATGGGATGGGGGCAGGACAGACTGACTGAGAGATGGGATGGTGGTGGAGACAGACTGACTGAGAGATGGGATGGTGGTGGAGACAGACTGACTGAGAGATGGGATGGGGGCAGGACAGACTGACTGAGAGATGGGATGGGGGCAGGACAGACTGACTGAGAGATGGGATGGGGGCAGGACAGACTGACTGAGAGATGGGATGGGGGCAGGACAGACTGACTGAGAGATGGGATGGTGATGGGGGCAGGACAGACTGACTGAGAGATGGGATGGTGGTGGGGGCAGGACAGACTGACAGAGATGGGATGGGGGCAGGACAGACTGACTGAGAGATGGGATGGTGGTGGAGACAGACTGACTGAGAGATGGGATGGTGGTGGAGACAGACTGACTGAGAGATGGGATGGGGGCAGGACAGACTGACTGAGAGATGGGATGGGGGCAGGACAGACTGACTGAGAGATGGGATGGGGGCAGGACAGACTGACTGAGAGATGGGATGGGGGCAGGACAGACTGACTGAGAGATGGGATGGTGATGGGGGCAGGACAGACTGACTGAGAGATGGGATGGTGGTGGGGGCAGGACAGACTGACAGAGATGGGATGGGGGCAGGACAGACTGACTGAGATGGGATGGGGGCAGGACAGACTGACTGAGAGATGAGATGGTGGTGGAGACAGACTGACTGAGAGATGGGATGGTGGTGGGGACACGACATATTACTGACATCTGTCTGCAGATAAGATATATTAATTCATTCAGTGTTTGAATCAGAAACAATCCTTCAATCAGTGTTTCTGAATTTATTTAGTCTTTAATTCACCAGGGATTTGGATTCCAGGCTAGCCAACCTCTTTGTTCTTGACATAAACATTAGGTCAGAAGGACAGTGACAAATGAGTTGAAAAACAGAAAACAGAAACCGACAGTGTCTCTCTGGCTGTCACAACGAAGGCAGTCAGTTAGAGTCGATGTCAGGTCTCTGCTCTGTCTCCGCCTGCCAGGTCCCTCATGTGTTCCTGACTCCTCATCGGGGACATCAGTCACGGTTTTGGGGGAGATGAAAACTCCCATCTTTTTCTGTCTTTCTCTTTCTTCAGAAGTCCAACCCACTGTGACTTTTAGACAACAACAATGAAGGCTTGGAGGTGGTGGGGGTGAGGAGAGAGGGGCATTGTGGGACTTGTGGTTTATCTGACTATGTAAAAGCCTCCATCTATAAACAACAACGAAAAGATCCCTGCTGGCTGCTTTGCCTCGGCCTCACACATTACCTCTCGTCACCGTGGTAACGGATAGCCTCTGTCGCCGGCTCCTGGCTCCCAGCCGACACACCACCATCCCGCACGCCCACACACATGGCTAGCCGGGAGGAGCAGGAGCAGGTTAACATTGATGAGGTCCCAAGACCCACAATCCATCAGGGCCCTGACCCCTGACCTCTGAGAGCCTGTAAATTGGCCATTAATGGGCTGTCCTTTCAGAGTGTTTGTGTATGTGTCCTTTCAGAGGCGTGGAGATGGGGGAGGGGCCTGGCACACTTTCTCATCTTGATGGACAACTCCTAAATGGCACATCAATACTGCATGTATTATTCATTATTCACTTCACACAGACAGACAGATTGTATCCCCAAACAGAGTGTTTTTTCTGCCATACCAATTTATGAACCGAGAACCTTAATAGGAAAAGTAGACTATGCCACGACAGAGGGTGTTTGTGGAATTTTGGAACCTCATATGACTCTCCGAGCTTCAATGCCATACAACACTCCTTCCGTGGCCTACAACTGCTCTTAAACGCTAGGTTGTAGCAGCTAAAAAAAATTTAACAAGTTTTTATGATGGTCCAGAGACAGCGAAGGAGGACACAAAAGCCTCATTTACACCTTGCACTAACCAAATTAACCAAAACCAAATGCATGCTTTTCAACCGTTCGCTGCCTGCACCCGCCCGCCCGACTAGCATCACCACCCTAGATGGTTCTGACCTAGAATATGTGGACATCTATAAGTACCTAGGTGTCTGGCTAGACTGTAAACTCTCCTTCCAGACTCATATCAAACATCTCCAATCTAAAATCAAATCTCCTTCACTCACGCCGCCAAACTTACCCTAGTAAAACTGACTATCCTACTGATCCTCGACTTCGGCGATGTCATCTACAAAATAGCTTCCAATACTCTACTCAGCAAACTGTATGCAGTTTATCACAGTGCCATCCGTTTTGTTACTAAAGCACCTTATACCACCCACCACTGCGACCTGTATGCTCTAGTCGGCTGGCCCTCGCTACATATTCGTCGCCAGACCCACTGGCTCCAGGTCATCTACAAGTCCATGCTAGGTAAAGCTCTGCCTTATTTCAGTTCACTGGTCACGATGGCAACACCCACCCGTAGCACGCGCTCCAGCAGGTGTATCTCACTCACATCGATGGAACAGTAGTGGAGAGGGTAGTAAGTTTTAAGTTCCTCGGCATACACATCACAGACAAACTGAATTGGTCCACCCACACAGACAGCATTGTGAAGAAGGCGCAGCAGTGCCTCTTCAACTTCAGGAGGCTGAAGAAATTCGGCTTGTCACCAAAAGCACTCACAAACTTCTACAGATGCACAATCGAGAGCATCCTGGCGGGCTGTATCACCGCCTGGTACGGCAACTGCTCCGCCCACAACTGTAAGGCTCTCCAGAGGGTAGTGAGGTCTGCACAACGCATCACCGGGGGCAAACTACCTGCCCTCCAGGACACCTACACCACCCGATGTTACAGGAAGGCCATAAAGATCATCAAGGACAACAACCACCCGAGCCACTGCCTGTTCACCCCGCTATCATCCAGAAGGCGAGGTCAGTACAGGTGCATCAAAGCTGGGACCGAGAGACTGAAAAACAGCTTCTATCTCAAGGCCATCAGACTGTTAAACAGCCACCACTAACATTGAGTGGCTGTTGCCAACACACTGACTCAACTCCAGCAACTTTAATAATGGGAATTGATGTAAAATATATCACTAGCCACTTTAAACAATGCTACCTAATATAATGTTTACATACCCTACATTATTCATCTCATATGTATACGTATATACTGTACTCTATATCATCTACTGCATCTTTATGTAATACATGTATCACTAGCCACTTTAACTATGCCACTTTGTTTACATACTCATCTCATATACTGTACTCGATACCATTTACTGTATCTTGCCTATGCCGCTCTGTACCATCACTCATTCATATATCTTCATGTACATATTCTTCATCCCTTTACACTTGTGTGTATAAGACAGTAGTTTTGGAATTGTTAGTTAGATTACTTGTTGGTTATTACTGCATTGTCGGAACTAGAAGCACAAGCATTTCGCTACACTCGCATTAACATCTGCTAACCATGTGTATGTGACAAATAAAATTTGATTTGATTTGATCATCCCTAAAGCCAACACCTCATTTGGCTGCCTTTCGTTCCAGTTCTCTGCTGCCTGTGACTGGAACGAATCGCTGAAGTTTGAGACTTTTATCTCCCTCACCAACTTCAAACATCTGCTTTCTGAGCAGCTAACCGATCGCTGCAGCTGTACATAGTCTATCGGTAAATAGCCCACCCAATTTTACCTACCTCATCCCCATACTGTTTATATTTATTTACTTTTCTGCTCTTTTGCACACCAGTATCTCTACCTGTACATGACCATCTGATCATTTATCACTCCAGTGTTAATCTGCAAAATTTTAATTATTCGCCTACCTCCTCATGCCTTTTGCACACATTGTATATAGACTCTCTTTTTTTTCTACCGTGTTATTGACTTGTTAATTGTTTACTCCATGTGTAACTCTGTGTTGTCTGTTCACACTGCTATGCTTTATCTTGGCCAGGTCGCAGTTGTAAATGAGAACTTGTTCTCAACTAGCCTACCTGGTTAAATAAAGGTGTTCTCAACTAGACTACCTGGTTAAATAAAGGTGAAATAAAAATAATTTAAAAAGTACATTCATCTGACAGCCGCACAGGGCAGTGGCGTGTATTCATGGATGATAGGCTTCCCCAAAATCATTACCAAACAAAAACATCAAATAATGTGTATTTCGTCGCTCTGTGTTTCATAATTCTATTCATTTGCAAGTGGCTGAATGTATCTAACTTGAAAGAAGCATCCTAGCGAGTGACTCTATCTGGATGCTGCCTGGTCCTGTTTTCTTTGTGACTTGCTGTAACCCTCTGTGGTCCTAAATCAATAGGTGTTTAGTGGTCTGATAATGTGGGAAACATTAACTTGCTTGACCCTGCTGTAGGTCGTGTGACTGTCTGTTTACTGCACATGCAATATGTTTTGTGGACTTCACTGGACAGAGGTTGTTATCTGGTTTTGTGATAAAACAAAGATGTGGTTGAATTTATTCTGCCACTGTGTCTTCATATTGTCTCGGCATTTAGGTCTATATATCATGGTGTCAAGGCATATGAACTAACACGTTATAGAGCAAACAGCACAATTATCACAACACATAGGATGTAATACGACTAGGCTTCCCCAGTGATTTTACCCATGCACCCCTACTGGTCCAGGGTTTAATCCAATTTCCTCTTTCTCTGGTGTGTAGACTAGCTATCCGTATCCTCCTCTTCATCATGCTCTTCCACCTCCTCTCCTCTCTCTCCCCCTGGAAGTCAGTCATCAGTGTGTTGCTCCTGTCCTTGTCAGTGTAATGGGCCAACCAGTCTCACTGCTATACCGGAAACACACACACACACACACACACACAAACACTCTACAACACACGCTGCTACACAGGGCACACACACTGACAGCCAGGGAGATGATAAATAGATGGAGGGGGAGGAAGGGAGGGATGATACAGAGACAGGGAGATGATAAATAGATGGAGGGGGAGGAAGGGAGGGATGATACAGAGACAGGGAGATGATAAATAGATGGAGGGGGAGGAAGGGAGGGATGATACAGAGACAGGGAGATGATAAATAGATGGAGGGGGAGGAAGGGAGGGATGATACAGAGACAGGGAGATGATAAATAGATGGAGGGGGAGGAAGGGAGGGATGATACAGAGACAGGGAGATGATAAATAGATGGAGGGGAGGGAGGGAGGGATGATACAGAGACAGGGAGATGATAAATAGATGGAGGGGAGGGAGGGAGGGATGATACAGAGACAGGGAGATGATAAATAGATGGAGGGGGAGGAAGGGAGGGATGATACAGAGACAGGGAGATGATAAATAGATGGAGGGGGAGGAAGGGAGGGATGATACAGAGACAGGGAGATGATAAATAGATGGAGGGGGAGGAAGGGAGGGATGATACAGAGACAGGGAGATGATAAATAGATGGAGGGGAGGGAGGGAGGGATGATACAGAGACAGGGAGATGATAAATAGATGGAGGGGGAGGAAGGGAGGGATGATACAGAGACAGGGAGATGATAAATAGATGGAGGGGGAGGAAGGGAGGGATGATACAGAGACAGGGAGATGATAAATAGATGGAGGGGGAGGAAGGGAGGGATGATACAGAGACAGGGAGATGATAAATAGATGGAGGGGGAGGAAGGGAGGGATGATACAGAGACAGGGAGATGATAAATAGATGGAGGGGGAGGAAGGGAGGGATGATACAGAGACAGGGAGATGATAAATAGATGGAAGGGAGGGATGATAGAGACAGGGAGATGATAATGTGATGTAGAGACAGGTGGTGAAAGAGAAGAGGAGAGAGATAGAAGGGGAGGGAGGCCAAGGCAGAGAAATAGAGAGAGCAGGAGATAGAGAAAGACACAGTGAGCAGGTGAGACAAGTATCCTTTCATTCTCCCTCCATTCTTCCCTCCATCCATTCCCAGCAGATGACTCACTGCCTGTCTGTAGTGAGGAGGTAATCTGGGGCTGGAGCTAGGGCTTTGACTGGGGGCTGGGAGGCTGGGGGCTGCGGGATAGATGCTGGGGGCTGGGTCTGGTGGCTGGAGACTAGAGGCTGGGGACTAAAAGCTGGGGGCTGGGGCCTAGAGGCTGGGTCTGGGGTCTGGGGGCTGGAAGCTGGGGCTGGAGTCTGGGGCTGGTGGCTGGGGATGGGGGCTAGAGGCTTGGAGGCTGGTTCTGGAGGCTGGGGGCTGGGTCTGGAGGCTGGGGGTTGGAGGCTGGGGCTGAATCTTGGGCTAGAGGAGATGGGGTAGTTGGGAGATGTTGAAAAGGCCCAGGGAAGTCTTATTAGGTATTTTTTAGTGCTGTGGAGATACACTACCTAGGGCAGTGGTGTTGTGGCTCAATGTTAACTGGGTTTATATGTAGTGTGCTGTTGGTTAGTGGAGACTCAGACCATGATGAACTAGCAGAGCAGAAGTAGTAAGGCGTTGGCCACATCCAGCCATGTTTTCCCCCTCAGTTCACCCCACTGCACACAGCAGGATCATCCTATCCCCAGCCCGGCAAGGCCCGGCCCGGCCCAACAGACCACATTAACCCTCTCAGCAGCATGAGTCCCTGCCCGCCCAGCCCAGCGCTCCTCTCTACCCGCTGCAAGTAGGAGGGAGGAAGGGGTTACCATGGCAGCGGCATGCCCCAGGTGAGGCCCTGCTGAGTGGTCTAGGATAGGGAGGTGGGAGCCGGTGGGTTGGTGGTAACGTTAGGTGCTGGTTAATGATGGTAACTGCCCTCTCCTAATCAGGTAGACGTGGCCTGCTGGAGCCCTCAGCTCCCAGTCCCAAACTCCCAGCCCCTTCCCTGGCCTTACCCCAGTCTCATCAAGAAGTCCCAAACCCCCACACAACAATCCTGGCCTTGCCCCAGCCAGCCCCTCCCCCCCAGGGCCAGTGGAATGATGGAAGGAGGGTCCCCACACAAAGGGCCCCCACTGTGGGGTCTGTGGGGTAGGTGGAGGCTGCAGGGTGGCGGCTGATTCCACCTGACAGGACTGGCTTTGTGGTGAGTTTAAATGCAATAAAAGGTCCTGTTCCGTGCTCCCTTTGGAAGGGACACACACGGACACACATTCAAAAGTTCCTTCATGGAATCTGCTCCTCTGTAGGTATGGTTCTGTGGGCCTGATTCAGATATAATACATGTTGTAACAAGATACCGAGCGCTTCAAGACTCCTCAGATTCTCAACATAATAAATTATGGTTCTGTTCAGAACAGTGATACTCAACATAATAAATGATGCTTCTGTTCAGAACAGTGATACTCAACATAATAAATGATGCTTCTGTTCAGAACAGTGATACTCAACATAATAAATGATGCTTCTGTTCAGAACAGTGATACTCAACAAAATAAATTATGCTTCTGTTCAGAACAAAACAATTGTAAAATCATTTTTGGTTTCAACCCCTGGTACAGACACACACATGGACACAAAGAAACACACATTTTGGTTTGGTCAGGGTGTGAGTTGGGGTGGGTATTCAATATTCTATTATTTGTATTTCTATGTTTTGGCCGGGTAGGGTTCTCAATCAGGGACAGCTGTCTATCGTTGTCTCTGATTGAGAACCATACTTAGGTAGCCCTTTTTCCACCTGTCTTTGTGGGAAGTTGACTTTGTTTATGGTACATAGCCTTTAGCTTCACGGTTTGTTTTGTAGTGTTTATTGTTTTGTTCGGCGTCTTTTCTAAATAAAGGAATATGTACGCTCACCACGCCGCACCTTGGTCCACTTCCTTCAACAGCCGTGACAGTCAGAGCATACTAGAATGTTATTTGGCCCTAAACAGAGATTACACAGTGGCAGAATACCTGACCACTGTGACTGACCCAAACTTAAGGAAATCTTTGTCTATGTACAGACTCATTAAGCATAGCCTTGCTATTGGGAAAGGCCGCCGTAGGCAGACATGGCTCTCAGGAGAAGACAGGCTATGTGCACACTGCCCACAAAATGAGGTGGATACTGAACTGCACTTCCTAACCTTCTGCCAAATGTATGGCCTTGTTGGAGACACATATTTGCCTCAGATTACACAGATCGAAAACAAACCCGATTTTGATAAACTCCCATATCTACTGGGTGTAATTCCACAGTGTTCCATCACAGCAGCAAGATGTGTGACCTGTTGCCGCAAGAAAAGGGCAACCAGTGAAGAACAAACCCCATTGTAAATACAACCCATATTTATGTTTATTTATTTTCCCTTTTGTACTTTAACTATTTGGACATTGTTACAACACTGTTATATATATAATATGATATTTGTAATGTCTTTATTATTTTTGGAACTTCTGTGAGTGTAATGTTTACTGTATTTTCCCTGTCTTAGGTCAGTTAGGATCACCACTTTATTTTAAGAATGTGAAATGTCAGAATAATAGTAGAGATTGATTTATTTCAGCTTTATTTCTTTCATCACATTCCCAGTGAGTCAGAAGTTTACATACACTCAATTAGTATTTGGTAGCATTGCCTTTAAATTGTTTAACTTGGGTCAAACATTTCGGGTAGCCTTCCAAAAGTTTCCCACAATAAGTTGGGTGAATTTTGGCCCATTCCTCCTGACAGAGCTTGTGTAACTGAGTCAGGTTTGTAGGCCTCCTTGCTCACAAACGCTTTTTCAGTTCTGCCCACAAATGTTCTATGGGATTGAGGTCAGGGCTTTGTGATGGCCACACCAATACCTTGACTTTGTTGTCCTTAAGCCATTTTGCCACAACTTTGAAAGTATGCTTGGGGTCATTGTTCATTTGGAAGACCATTGGTGACCAAGCTTTAACTTCCTGACTGATGTCTTGAGATGTTACTTCAATATATCCACATAATTTTCTTCCCTCATGATGCCATCTATTTTGTGAAGTGCACCAGTCCCTCCTGCAACAAAGCACCCCCACAACATGATGCTGCCACCCCCGTGCTTCATGGTTGGGATGGTGTTATTCGGCTTGCAAGCGTCCCCCTTTTTCCTCCAAACATAGCGATTGGTCATTATGGACAAACAGTTCTATTTTTGTTTCGTCTGACCAGAGGACATTTCTCCAAAAAGTGCGATCTTTGTCCCCATGTGCAGCTGCAAACCGTAGTCTGGATTTTTTATAGCGGTTTTGCAGCAGTGGCTTCTTCCTTGTTGAGCGGCCTTTCAGGTTATATCAATATAGGACTCGCTTACCTGTGGATATAGATACTTTTGTACCTGTTTCCTCCAGTATCGTCACAAGGTCCTTTGCTGCTGTTCTGGGGTGGATTTGCACTTCTCGCACCAAAGTACGTTCATCTCTAGGAGACAGAACGCGTCTCCTTCCTGAGCGGTATGACGGCTGATTGGTCCCATGGTGTTTATACTTGTGTACCATTGTTTGTACAGATGAACGTGGCACCTTCAGGTGAACCAGACTTGTGGAGGTCTAAAAAAAAATCTAAAGTCTCAGGTCTTGGCTGATTTCTTGTGATTTTCAAGCAAATGTCAAGCAAATGGGCAGTGCATTTGAAGGTAGGCCTTGAAATACATCCACAGGTATACCTCCAATTGACTCAAACGATGTCAATTAGCTTATCAGAATTATGTCAATTAGCCTATGACAAATGATCAGAAGCTTCTAAAGCCATGACATCATTTTCTGGAATTTTCCAAGCTGTTAATTAAAGCCACAGTCAACTTAGTGTATGTAAACTTCTGACCCACTGGAATTGTGATACAGTGAATTATAAGTAAAATAATATGTCTATAAACAATTGTTGGAACAATGACTTGTGTCATGCACTATGTAGATGTCCTAACCGACTTTCCAAAGCTATCGTCTGTTAACAAGAAAATTGTGGAGTGGTTGGAAAACGAGCGTTAATGACTCCAAACTAAGTGTATGTCAACTTCCCACTTCAAATGTATGTATTTACTTTTTTATTTTCCCTTTTGTACTTTGACCATTTGTACATCGTTACAACACTGTATAATATGACATTCAACATGTCTTTATTCTTTGGGAACTTCTGTGAGTGTAATGTTTACTGTTCCTTTTTATTGTTTATTTCACTATTGTTTATCGACTTTACTTGCTTTGGCAATATACACATATGTTTCCCATGCCAATAAAGCCCTTTGAATTCAATGTCATTGAGAGAGACCTCTGGCCCAGTGGAGAGAAGGAGGGACAGATGAGAAGAGGGGAGGAGGGAGGGTGCCCCAATCTCAGGCTGCTGCCATGGCAACGGGGGCTGGGGTAGGGGCAGGGCCAAGCTGAAAGGCTCTACATTCTATCATGGGCTTCCATCTAAGAGCTGTTTCACTGCATTCCTTATTCTTTTATTTTCATTGTACCGTTTCAATCCACCAGGGAGGGGTTGAATTTAGCAGGGTTTTCTTTTTTCCTTTTTCCATGGCTTTAGGTAGTAGATTGTACGTATATGGTAGATTGTACATGGTAGATTGTATGTACAGTGCCTTGCGAAAGTATTCGGCCCCCTTGAACTTTGCGACCTTTTGCCACATATCAGGCTTCAAACATAAAGATATAAAACTGTATTTTTTGTGAAGAATCAACAACAAGTGGGACACAATCATGAAGTGGAACGACATTTATTGGATATTTCAAACTTTTTTAACAAATCAAAAACTGAAAAATTGGGCGTGCAAAATTATTCAGCCCCCTTAAGTTAATACTTTGTAGCGCCACCTTCTGCTGCGATTACAGCTGTAAGTCGCTTGGGGTATGTCTCTATCAGTTTTGCACATCGAGAGACTGAAATTTTTTCCCATTCCTCCTTGCAAAACAGCTCGAGCTCAGTGAGGTTGGATGGAGAGCATTTGTGAACAGCAGTTTTCAGTTCTTTCCACAGATTCTCGATTGGATTCAGGTCTGGACTTTGACTTGGCCATTCTAACACCTGGATATGTTTATTTTTGAACCATTCCATTGTAGATTTTGCTTTATGTTTTGGATCATTGTCTTGTTGGAAGACAAATCTCCGTCCCAGACTCAGGTCTTTTGCAGACTCCATCAGGTTTTCTTCCAGAATGGTCCTGTATTTGGCTCCATCCATCTTCCCATCAATTTTAACCATCTTCCCTGTCCCTGCTGAAGAAAAGTAGGCCCAAACCATGATGCTGCCACCACCATGTTTGGCAGTGGGGATGGGCTGTGTTCAGGGTGATGAGCTGTGTTGCTTTTACGCCAAACATAACGTTTTGCATTGTTGCCAAAAAGTTCAATTTTGGTTTCATCTGACCAGAGCACCTTCTTCCACATTTTTGGTGTGTCTCCCAGGTGGCTTGTGGCAAACCTTTGTGACACTTTTTATGGATATCTTTAAGAAATGGCTTTCTTCTTGCCACTCTTCCATAAAGGCCAGATTTGTGCAATATACGACTGATTGAGAGTCT